>NC_047653.1:3742850-3841149 GCF_902201215.1 Prunus dulcis | reverse complement strand
TGTATTGGATGGTTATTGTGGTTATATTGTGTTAATGAAATGTTGTTTTGTCATGGTCAGAAATGGAGACAATTGTTATTCTCGTGTGCTACAATGGAAAATGGGTCACCTCGAAGAAGATGTGCAAATACGAAGGGGGTGACTCAAAAGGCTTAATAGTTCCACGGACCATCAAATTTGCTGAACTGTTGGACCGTGTGCATAGATTGGTAATACAAACAGCAGGGAAGACAAGGTTTGCTTAAAATTCTCAGTTTTGGTGGCCTCGAATGAGTGGAAGCACATAAAGATTGAGGACGATGATGATGTCAATTTTTTTTATGAAGTACAATTCCGAGGTAACACCTTCAAAACTAGCTCCCTTACTCGTGAGTATAGAAGATAAAGGACTGACAAATGATGTAGTTCATAGTATGCATATCACGACAGATAGTAGTCGGATGGGTCATTCTTCAGTTGCCATTGTTGAAAGCAATGAAGTAACTTGGAATAATACAAATGTCACTGATTTGGGAGGTGAAGTAGGGACAGATTTTATGGATATGATTGATTTTAGCGAGGTGGAGGAGATGCATGGTGGTGATAATGGTACTGAAAGAAATGAAGTGTCAGTGTACTCTGCCCCTCCTAATTTGGGCTGCTTGAACACAGCTGCCCAGTTGCCAATAATGCGTTTAGGAGGAGAATCTGAACCCACTCGTCAACATTATTGGAGTCAAATGGGTGAACAAAATCGGTACAATGCAGCCGGTGTAAATGATGAAGAAGCATATTTGGACAGCGGGTTTTCACGAAGTGATTGGAATCCGAAAATTACAGTTGGGCAAATTTTCTCTAGTAAGAAAGCATTGTTGACGAAGTTACGATTGACGGCATTAAGAGGCCACTTTGAATTTAAGGTGCAATTCTCTTGTAAAAACAATATTCCATTGTGCAATGTATCTTAGACAATATGATTTGTGTTGTTTTGGTAGGTCATGTAAACTCTACTTTTATTTGTGGTGGGTTTTGTGTTATGTTGAATGGGAATTCTTTTACATTTGCATAATTTGGGTTGCATTGCTACAGCATGCTGTATTGCTGACAGATTGCTATTATATTGAACTTTTATTGTATTGGTATTGCTTCCAGATTGCTATTATAATTTGAGTGCGAAATTAAAGGGACTGGAATGTAATTCCAAATGGATCCAAAACATTAAAGTTCTTAGAATTCCTATATTACACAGTTACTGTGATACTCCGACTATACCTTCTTTTCTGATTACAAATTCGGCCAATGCATAGGCCAGATGTGGGGCAAATACAAGGTGAAATGTCCTATGTGTTTGACTACATATACTTGTTGAAGGAGCATTACGAATGTTAACCTCAATAGATTGCTCATGTCTTGCCAAGAACACTCTTGAATTTATGCAATGTGCCCAAGCCAGTCCCAAAGCTGGACTCACCCGTCTGCCTGATGTGTCCGGGGACTCCAAGTTTCCCAACCTCACCCCATTCACTTTATCATGTGGCCCAATAAAATCCACCACTTGGTTGGTGACAACCACCGCCAACCCAAACTTATTTGCTAAACCCTTCAATGTCCCAGATATGTTGAAGAAGAAATTCAGTCCGTTGCAATCTAGACAATAACAAGCAATAAACAATCAGCACTTATCAACAGCCTATTATAGGATATTAAGTGAAAAATAAACAAAAAATACAGAGCATAAACAAAACCCCAGCTATTTACAACTGACCTACTAATTCAATAGCTCAAAGCCACATCTCAAGACACCCAGTACTCTACCACTCCTGCATAATATAATATCTAAAGACACATCTCAACACACCAGATAATCATGAGACAGCTTCAGCTAGAATGGGAATGTGCGGTAGCACAAGCCTAATTGAGAACAATTCAAGACTAACGATAGAAATCTATCTGACTAGAAAGAGTTTTAAAAAACAAGAAGACATCGGGAAAGAATTGATTGACTTCAAGGTATAATGTAATGGAACATCCTATGAATTAGTGGCAACCACAATAATGACTCCACTATGGCCCTCCTTTCAAATGTAAGAAAATGAATGAAATTGGCACCATCCCTTCAGTTTTTTCTTAACAAAATAAGAGGTCTGTATGTATTCTCTACTTTATCGATATCAAAGATAAATTAATAAATAAACCATCAAAACTGTATAAAATGTTTGTAAGACATGTACAATTACAAAATTATAAGTTCTCCTCATAAACAAAGTTCTCTAAGTATCCATACACAAACAAGAAAAGCAAAAGCTTAAAGAGTTAGCTTATAGCAAAATCAATGTCCCCATTTCTCTAAACCACACCTGCTGGTGGTAGGTTCCCATCTTCACTCATTTCCCGCTTTCTTTTAAGCAGACAATGATCAAGCACAAAAGAGCAAACTTTTAAAGAACTCATATTACACCACATATAGTTCTAAAGAAAACTTATCCATATCCAATATGCAAGCCCTAAAGTTAGTAAACAGAGTTATAAAAAAATATGTCAAATTAACAAGCATTATTCTCAAACAAAAAGTATGATATGGTTGGGAGTTTACAAGTTCAAAATAATATATACAGGTTAATTGTCTTAGACTTTAGATATCATCTTCAACAAAGAAAATACATACCGATTAGACTTGTAAGAAGGTTAAATGCAATGGTCATAAAGACCCATAGTAAGCCACCAAATACCAATCAATAACTGCTACAAAAACCATAATAAAACCATAATAAACTAAAAATACAACAGCACTAAAATGCCAACACAACATCACTACATTAGCAATACACTAGCAAAAAAACAACAATACGACATCAATAGCAACAGCAAAACAACAGCAGTGCAAGCATCAGTCCACAAAGAACAAACCCATTCACTGTTTCAAACAAGGAATCATCATACTAAGATCATTTCAGAGAAACCCCATGAAAGGACCCGCCCCGAATTTTCCCAAAATCCGAGACGAATCCTTTGGAATTCCTGACATCACCCCGATGCCGGGCCCACTTACTAAAGACCGAGACTTTCTGCCGAAATTTCGGCAGAGTCTCCCCTATAAATTGGACATTTCCCCAAAATTTATACCTGCATAAAAACACAATTTATATTCCCAACTGGCAGCATGCACAATATAATTTCATGCAATACACACAAATGGCCTTCGGCCTTCCAATAATTCTCAACCAACTACCAAACGATTCAAATACAAATTAAGACTAACATTTAGTCTGCGGCTGCACCTAACAACCTTAGGCTGCCTACGTACCCTCCTTGAGGGATCAAGCCACACGTAGTTCTCTCATAAAACCCAATTCCACACTCAGGCGATACCTCATTTCATTTCTCTGTATTCCACATAATCTCCCCATACGCCGGTACAACTAACGCCACGTATGGGGTCTGTCAACACGCCGGATAACCTACGCCACGTGCGACCATACCATACTATCCTAATATCTCCCCATACGCCGGTACAACCAACGCCACGTATGGGGTCTGTCTCAACGCCGGATAACCTACGCCACGTGAGACCTACACGTCATATCACATAACTCCCCATACGCCGGTACAACCAACGCCACGTATGGGGCCTGTCCCAACGCCGGATAACCTACGCCACGCGGGACCTCAACATCATATCACAAATCTCCCCATACGCCGGTACAACCAACGCCACGTATGGGGCCTGTCGACACGCCGGATAACCTACGCCACGTGCGACCTCAACACAATACTACAATATCTCCCCATACGCCGGTACAACCAACGCCACGTATGGGGCCTGTCTCAACGCCAGATAACCTACGCCACGTGAGACCTGACTTTCACTTGGTGGTGCTTGTAGTGAAACCAAGATCCAAGGAGGTACCTAAGGTAATGCGTATAGCACTCCAACTAACATTCTAGACTCTTTTGTACCCTTGTACAAACATATATATATATATATCATTATATTTTAATACTAATATTGCGTAAACCCTAATAATAGTCTAGCACCCGCTAATCCCCCTGGGAAGGTGAGATTACTCCAGGAGACTCACGGTCAACGAAGGGTCGAACTACCCTAACCCTGGTCAACGGGCCCACGGAGACCACGACCTCCAAACTCCGATCCGAAATTTCCTATGGGTTCTATACGGTATAGGACACTTGTCCTGCAAGTTTGGTTCAGATCGGACGATCGGATCGCTCACGATCGCACGATCTAACGGTTATTATAAAATATAAACTTTAAATTATTAAATCGGAACATCCGGGGCTCCGATTCACGATCCGTGAATTCCTCCACGATCCTAGAAATACCTAGATTAACATATATTATTTTCGAGACCATCCAACGGTCCCAACCTATCGAACCCGGATAACGCCCGATAGGCGATATCCGTTCGATAGTCAAACGACGTCCGAATTGAGATCCGCGAAATCCTACGCGCTCGTGACGGCACGAGGACCTCAAAACTGCCCAGAGACACGCCACCACCCTCGCCCACGCGCCGCCACACGCGCGGGCAGACCGGGTGTCCAAAGCGATTACGGTCCGTCGAAAAATCTTGGAATCGAGACTCCAAACTCCTACCCTAGGTAAAACACCCCATTTGAAGTCACTTTTGTTCTTGGACAACCCCCAAAAAGTGGCCGGAAATGGCCGATCACGGCGGCCGAAGTTCGGCCAATTTTCAATTCGAAAATCGAATTGGTTACGCTAAGAATCGATCTAATCCTACCCAACCATCAGCTAGAGCATGCAGAAGGGATGAATTTCCATACCTTGATCGCCAGAAATGGCGGCCGGAGGAGGGAGATCGGAGCCGGCGAAGTTCCGGGCGAAAATCGCCATTTTCCGGCGGCTGGAGCGGCGGCCGATGTCGGGGGAGGGCTGGGTCGTGACGCCGAGGCCGAGCCGGTTCTTTTGGCACCGGTCCCGACCGCAGCCGCGGCCGGTGGCCGGAGATACGAGGAGAGAGAGAGAGAGAGAGAGAGAGAGAGAGAGAGAGAGAAAACCAGATTTTTATAAAAAATCCCATTTCGAAATATTTACGATTGTGCCACTGGGTTTCTTTTGACCATAACTCTCCCGTTACAACTCCGATTCGAGCCCACTACGTGTCTATGAACTCGTCTCAGTACGACCTATCCAAAAATACCAGTCACGGTCCCAAACTCTCTCCGGTTAAAAATATGACTAAAATACCCTTAAAATAATTAAATAATTAAATAAGGGTTAAATTTAGGGAAATTTGGGGTCGGGGTGTTACACCCCAAAACCAATTTCAGTGAAACCCCTGAACCAATTTCAGAGAAACCCTAAACCTTCAGCCAATTTCAAACAAACCCCTGAACCAATTTCATAGAAATGCATAAACCCTAAACCAACTTCAGAGAAACCCTTAAACTGTAAGAAAATGACGATGAACAGTACATGTTCAAGGTGAACGATGGAGTTGAGTTTCGATGAACAGATTTCGCTGGGAGAGGAAGAGAGAAGAGAGAGTCAAAGCTGAGCGATGAGAGATTAAGAGCTGAGCGACGAGAGAGTGAAGAGAAACTGAGAGACGGAGCCAAGAGAGAGAGCTGAAAGAGAACTTCAGCAAAACTGATAGAGAACTTCAGCAAAAGTGATATGTGTGCAATAAGGGGACAATAAATATATATTTATAGGTTATAGTTCCAATTTTTTTTAAAAATGGTGGTATTTTCAGTTACAATTATAAAAATGGTGGTATTTAGGGCTATTTCCCAACCAAAAAAAAAAAAAACGATTTTTTAAAAAATATTCTAAAGCTTTGATTTTGTGGTGACGCGTTGAGCAATTTGCATGGAGGAAAATGCAGGAACAGAAAATGAGGAGAGAGACAGAGAATAGAAGGGACAAGGTGCGCCGAGGACAGAAGGGGACGCATCAGCCAAAACACACATGATTAGGAAGCGATAATTAAACACGCTTATTAGCAGGAAATAAACCCAAGACTGCGAAAGCGATGAAAGAGACGTATATAATTGTAAGCTACAAGAAGAAGCACCAACCAACAGAAGTAGCAAGTACAGAAATGATAAAGCTCCAGCTTTTCCAATACCCACATGAGTTTCTGAGAAAAACCCACAACCCAAAGCCAAAGCCCTCTATATGGAGCTCGAAAGCAGAGAGAGAGGCACCGCCACATTCTCATCCTCAGCTACCAGCAACATGATGCCCAACAAAAACAACACTACCACTAGCGGCACCGCCAAAAGAGACAAGTCAATTGCTCAGTACAATGCAGATGCTGGCATTTTAGCTGAATATGAGCAGTCTACTGCGTCTGGTAAGTCCTTTAACTATTCAAGATCAGTGCTTTATCCTCCAGAATCTGTACCTGAAGAGCAAATAAGTGTCTATTTCTCGAGAATCCAAAGGGGTGCTCTTGTTCAATCCTTTGGTTGTATGCTTGCAATTGAAGAACCCACTTTTAGAATTATCGGTTATAGTGAGAATTGCTTTGAGTTGTTGGGTTTGGATAGTCTCTTTGAGTCAAAACAATTAAAGGGTCTAATTGGAATTGATTCTAGAACCTTGTTTACACCTTCTTCCGGGGCTTCACTGGCCAAAGCTGCTGCGTCCAGGGAGATATCATTGTTAAACCCAATTTGGGTTTATTCTAGGAGTACCCAGAAGCCATTTTATGCTATATTGCATAGAATTGATGTGGGAATTGTGATTGATTTGGAGCCTGCTAGGTCTGGTGATCCTGCATTGTCGCTTGCAGGCGCTGTGCAGTCACAGAAACTTGCGGTTCGGGCAATTTCTAGGCTTCAGTCTCTCCCTGGAGGAGATATTGGTGTGTTATGTGATACAGTTGTGGAAGATGTTCAGAAGCTTACTGGATATGACAGAGTTATGGTTTACAAGTTCCATGAGGATGATCATGGTGAAGTTGTGTCTGAAATCAGAAGGGCAGATTTAGAATCCTATTTGGGTTTACATTATCCTGCCACGGATATCCCTCAAGCTGCCCGTTTCTTGTTCAAGCAGAATCGTGTACGCATGATTTGTGATTGCAATGCAAATCCAGTTAAAATCATTCAAAGTGAAGAACTAAAGCAGCCTCTGTGCTTGGTCAATTCAACCCTCCGGTCACCACATGGCTGCCACAGACAGTACATGGCCAACATGGGATCCATTGCCTCATTGGTGATGGCAGTTATTATCAATGGTAATGATTCGACGAAGCTTTGGGGGTTGGTAGTGTGCCACCACACTTCACCCCGTTATGTCCCTTTCCCTCTTCGCTATGCTTGTGAGTTTCTTATGCAGGCATTTGGGCTGCAGCTGTACATGGAGCTTCAATTGGCAGCACAGTTGGCTGAAAAAAAGGTTCTCAGAACACAAACCTTGCTTTGTGACATGCTCCTCCGGGATGCCCCATCAGGTATTGTGACCCAATCTCCTAGTATAATGGATCTTGTGAAGTGTGATGGGGCTGCATTGTATTATGGCGGGACATGTTGGTTGTTAGGTGTAACTCCAACTGAATCACAGGTTAAAGATATAGCAGAGTGGCTGCTAAGTAATCATGGGGATTCCACAGGTCTGAGTACCGATAGTTTGGCAGAAGCTGGTTACCCTGGTGCACCTTTACTGGGTGATGCAGTCTGTGGTATGGCTACTGCAAGAGCCAGTTCAAAGGATTTCTTGTTTTGGTTCAGGTCTCACACTGCAGAGGAAGTCAAATGGGGAGGAGCTAAGCATCATCCAGAGGCTAAGGATGATGGTGGAAGGATGCACCCAAGATCATCATTTAAAGCTTTTCTTGAAGTAGTTAAAAGTAGAAGTTTGCCTTGGGAGGTCTCTGAAATTAATGCCATCCACTCTTTACAGCTCATAATGAGAGACTCGTTTCAGGATATGGAAGAAAGTGTTTCTAAGGCAATAAATAATGCTCATCAGAGTGATACTGAAATGCAGCCTCAGGGGATAGATGAACTCAGTTCTGTGGCATGTGAAATGGTTAAATTGATTGAGACAGCTTCAGTTCCGATTTTTGGGGTTGATTCAGCTGGTCTCATCAATGGATGGAATACAAAGATGGCTGAATTGACAGGATTACAAGATAGCGAAGCTATGGGGAAGTCCCTAGCTAATGAAATTGTTTGTGAGGACTCACGGGAAGCTGTTGAAGATCTTTTATGCAGAGCCTTACAAGGTAAATTTTTTCTTGCATTTATAATGTACTGTGTTTGAGGATTTTAAAGTACTCAAATGTCATAGACACTACATTCCATGCTTATGCATGCTTATAAGTTACCAAGTACTATGCAAATAGCTTACTAACTTCTATACTGCTTCTATTGTCAATCATTGCTTCACAAGTTCAGTTCTTTCGGCTCGTCTTCTTGAACTTTGCTAATTATACTGTGTGGTTGCACTAACACATTTGTCCTCTCTTAACTGTAGCTGCCTTACTGGGCCGCCTTATCATCTCTTGCATATTTGGTCCATACTTCTTGGCCTTCTTCCCTTTATCCCTTAAGGGCCCCAGAGTAGAGCTTGATGACTTTTCTTATTAGTATAACATTTGTTCTTCAGTGCTCACAAAGAAACATCTTCAACTAGTGAAGACAGCCATGTTTAAGTTTCTTTTATCCTGTCAAATTTTCAAAATATCCAATCTTTGCATTTTTATCTTAACATTTTAAATACTCCTTTAGCAGGGCCTGAAGTAGGCTGTCCTATAGGTAAGAAGCTGACATGATAAAATATGTTTCAAGGGCTTTTTGATGAATAGGGTCCATTACAAATCTGCGTTCTTATTATTTTGTGGGACATAGAGACTTTTTTCCTTTTTTTATTCTTTGAGTGATGGCTCATACTTTAAGTAAGATTTCTTCTTCAGTTATCAGTTGCTTTAGCAAATATATGGAATGATTCATAGGAAGTTGAGGGATTTAGACTTTTGTATGGAATTTATTTTTGAAATTCAAAAACCTAGTTTTCGTCCTCCTTTGCCTCTATAATTATAATCTTAATTTTCCAAACAGTAGCCGATGTTAACTTCTATCTTATCCAGGTGAGGAGGACAGGAATATTGAGTTAAAACTGAGAAATTTTGGGCACTCTCAGCATAACTCGGTTGTCTATGTTGTAGCCAACACTTGCACAAGTAGGAATCATGCAAAGAATGTTGTTGGTGTATGCTTTGTGGGTCAAGATATTACTTGTGAAAAAGTTGTTATGGATAAATTCATCCGTTTGCAAGGCGATTATAAGGCTATTATACAGAGTCTTAACCCATTGATTCCACCCATATTTGCATCTGATGAGAATGCCTGCTGCTCTGAATGGAATGCAGCCATGGAAAAGCTTACTGGTTGGACAAGAGATGACGTTATTGGTAAAATGCTTCCTGGGGAAATCTTTGGAGGTTTCTGTCGGCTGAAAGGTCAAGATACACTGACTAAATTTATGATTATATTGTACCAAGGAATCAGTGGTCAAGATATTGAGAAGTTTCCACTTGGGTTTTTTGATAGAAAAGGGAACTTTGTTGAGGTGATCTTAACAGCAAGCAAGAGGACTGATGGAGGTGGAAATATAATTGGTTGTTTCTGCTTCTTGCAAATATCTTTGCCTGACCTGCAGCAGCCCTTGGAAGGACACAAACAAGAGGGTAGAGAAGGCTTTTCAAAACTAAAGGAATTAACATACATGCGACAAGAGATGAAAAATCCTTTAAATGGTATTCGGTTTACGCACAGACTACTTCAAAATACAACTATTTCAGAATATCAGAAGCAATTTCTTGACACTAGTGATGCATGTGAAAGACAAATCATGACAATCATCGAGGATATGAATATGAGAAGCATAGAGGAAGGGTGAGTATTCTTATTAATTGGTTCATGATGTGCGTAAGCTAACTCCTTTAAATTTATTTGTAGTGTATAGGTTCTTTTCTTTCACTATGTGCATAGTAAATTATATAAAATCCCAAATCAGAACTTTTCAAATCAACTGGTTTTAGCTCTAATGTTTTTCCTAATTCTTGGTGTCATTATCTTTGGGGGTATTTTCTTATAAAAACAGTAATAATCTTATCTTTTCGCAACATATTTAGTTCTTTGTTTTTTTGAAATCATTATGAAATAATTACACAATAAGAAAGCACTTAATACATAAACGACATTAGTCTTTTTAGTGTGCTTATGAACTTGAGCGAGAATAAGCCTCACATCTTATCCTGGTTATAGCAGTAGCGTGAAGCTGAACATGGAAGAATTTGTCTTGGGAAACATTTTGGATGCCATTGTTAGTCAATCAATGATCTCATTGAGGGAAAAGAATCTGCAGCTTTTTCATGAGATTCCAGAAGAAGTTAAATCACTATCTTTGCATGGGGATCAAATCAGGCTGCAGTTGGTCTTGTCTGATTTCTTGCTCAATGTAGTGAATCATGCACCTTCCCCAGATGGCTGGGTTGAAATTAAAATTTTACCTGGTCTAAAGTTAATACAGGATGGCAACAATTGTATCCGTTTACAGTTCAGGTACCTCAACCATTTTTAGGTTCATATTTTGACTATGCACAGCTAATAAATTTAACATAAACCTTACTTGTCCTTATCTTCTTGTGCATGTAGAATGACTCACCCCGGTCAAGGCCTTCCGGCTGCGCTTATCCGAGATATGTTCGAGGGAGGAAATCGATGGACTACGCAGGAAGGGCTTGGCCTAAATCTGTCCAGGAAACTTCTGAATAGAATGAATGGTCAGGTTCAGTATGTTAGAGAGCATGACAAATGTTACTTCCTCATTGACCTTGAATTTAAAACCAGGAAAGAAAGGCAGAGGGTTTCAGTGTCACAGGCCGATATGAGCACAATGTCTTAAGTTTCATCAGGATCTCTGTTTGTTGAGTCTCTTGATATTTAGGGCATCATCAAGGCTGTCTGAACCACCTTCTACCTTGGCCTAAAAATTCGGTCAACCGTAGTATTTAGGACAGCTTTACTCAGCTTCCATTTTATATGGTTTACCTAGCAAAAATCCTTCCTCATGTGCAGGTTCTATTACTTCAGCTGTTTTTCTTTGTATTTTACCAACTTTGTTTAAAATAAAGTAAAAATAAAAATATCATGTGTATGAAATAGGGCTGCGGGACCAACACATTAGATTTACTGGCCGAGGTAGGTTATCTTATGTATAAATGCAATCCTGACGTTATGATGTATATATATATATATATATAATCTTTTATCATTCCAGCCCCTCAATCAAAGCAGGGTGTTTATTTATTGGAAGCCCTCCTGTGATGGTATTCATTTGCATCATTGCAATGCAAATTCTCTGCAAGGTATTCTAAGCAAAATAATAATCATCATCATCAGATAAAACTATGACACGTTATGAATCATTTTATGTTGGCTTCATTATGAATCATTTTAATCAAGCAATCAATCTTGAATACAGAATTTTGCATTCAGCTGGAATTTTAAAACGAGTGATGCTATTGTCTCATTTTTGCACCCTGGGTGTAATTGTCTACCTTTTGATTCTTCGGATATCAATCCTCAAATTCACATTTGAATGTGTTTGAAGAATTCAAAATGTATAAGATGGAAACCGTTATCTGGGCAATGTCACATCTCAAATACACATTTGAATTTTCCATTGCAAGAACCCAACAAATAATTATGCCGAAAAGATTCTGGCCCCCACTGTACAATTTTGTACCCAATGTTAAATCACCGACCCCTCGCTCAAAACACATTGACCCATATACCCATATCAACATCATATTTGCGGACTACGTTATCCACACCCCAAGCCACGCAAACAAAAATGAGCCCAAAAATAAGAAAGCTGCACAACTGGTGACAAACGCATCTGGCTGCTGAGAGAATTGAATTCGCCTAAATGCGTTCCCTTATCTGGCTCATATCAGACTGTTAAATGCAGAGGAAACAAATTCCTACTACTGTTTCTTGTAAAACTCCCTAGAAAATACTACCAAAAGGAACTAGAATACAATCTGCATGCATCCTTCTCCCACTCTACGTTTATATACTTGATGATATATATGATGGTTAGAAGCCACGGCCACCACCAAATTGGGCCGAGGGCATCTGCTTCAAATACACTGTTAACTCTTATCTGGCTTCTCATCAGAGCCACACTCTAGGCTTCCTGATGAATCAGAGTCCGACTCGTTCCGCTGACCGACATGGGTGTTCATATTATTGGAAGGAAGATGTTCTTGGATAATCTATATAGAAGAAATGCACAAGATCATATCAAACATTCCATTTGTGTGTGTGAAGCATCAATGCATACAATTAAGCTAGTTCCATAAAGCAAGTTAGAAGTTTAAAAAAGCAACGGCTTTCTTGTAGTGTTTATTGTACTACCTGATCACCAGCCTCAGAACCCTCTGAGTGAAAGAGAATCGGGCGACAACGTTTGTCTTCATTCATTAGGCTTGAATTTTGAAAGTGGGCCACAAGAGCTGCCTTCCCCTGGATACGAGCATAAGCCAAGGAGGCAACTTTTTCACTATTGAACTTCTCCCACTTCTTTCCATTGAATGCCTGTATTATAATGGAAATAAGTGTATATCAATAACATATCCCATTTCCTTTATAGCATGCCAGTACCATGTCAGCCGCTAATAAGCTAAAGCCTAAAACTATTTTTTGTAAGGGTAAAACGAGAAAGCTCAAATTGGCAGAACACATCTCACAATACAACGAAGACAATGATGTAGAAATAACCCAAAGAATTAACATATAATCCTAAAAAAGAGGGGGGAAAAGAGGGAAAGCACCTCATAAAATGGGATGATGTGTGAAGGAGACAGCATATTGATAAATGCATAGCCCACATTGCATTTGTTCTGCACATAAGAGGAATATCAATCAAGGAAGACTTGTAGGGAAAATGAAAAAGGAAATAAATTATTGAAGAAGAAAGTGTCGAAACATACTCTTAAAGAAACCTAAATTACCTTAAAATCAATCGGCAGATAGAGAAAATCGAAAGTACCCTTGTGATTTTCATCTATTGCAGCAAGTAACATTTTTGAGGTGTATCTAATGGACAGAAAAAATAATCATGATAATGGCCATCAAATGTAATAAATATATGACAGAACTATAAAAGTCAGTCTTACTTATTTGGAATATTTTTTATCATTAATGTTGTTCTAGTATCGTCCCCACTGATAATCTTATCTAAATCAAGCTGAAACTGTTTCTTGCTATCAATCTGGCTCCCACTATTCTCAACTCGTCTGCTCCGCCCACGCTCAATTAAACCATCTATGCTTGTAGGTGGCAGTCCTGTGTATGGGCCATTACCTAAAAACACAGGGCTAAGCTTCGGGGAGGCCATCATTTTAAAGCTTGAGGAATTACTTTCAGACATGTTTCCTGGTATAGATATGCCAACATTCCTAGCAGCAGAAGCACTCATATTAATCATAAAATTTCCACTGTTGGGGCCCAAACCCATGCCTCCATAGGCAGTGGAACTCAAAAATGAAGTTTCTGGTGACTCGGGGAAGTAATTGAAGTGCCTGTCTAACGGAACACCAGATGGGGCGGATCCAACATGATGATGGTGATGGGAAGGGCTAAGGAAAGAGCCACGATGACCTGAGAATGGAAAGGCATGACCCTTCCCATTAGATGTAAGTTGATGTCCCACTGACTGTCGCGGCCAAGCTGAAGAATTGGTGTGTTCTGAGTAAGGAGTCGGACTCCCCCAAAGAAATTGTGGGCCTGATAACGTTTCCATACCAGATCCACTTGAGGTTGAAGGACCAAATGAGTGCATACTGCCATGGAAATGGCTTGAATTTGGCTCTGGAAATGAATGTGATTGTTGAAATGCAGATCCCTGGGATGAGTTTGTATTGGTAAATATATGATCCGCATGACTCCCCCTTCCTTGGTTATTGCCGATAGGTGCAACCTTCACATTGTTTGATATTTGGGGATGCAGAATTAACGCCAATCCAGGCAACTGGTTGCTATTTGTTGGACTCAGGGTCCTGAAACCAGGAGATTTACTAATACTGTGTACAGGACTATGTTCAATGGGGTTGAACTGTGCCCAGCTACCTGTCAAGAATATTGCATTTACCTCATTTTGTAAGAAAAATGCATTATAAAAAAATGTTGTCTTGATTAAGGCATTGTATGTTCAAAGCAATATAAATCTCAAAGAAGAAGTTACCTGGTGGAGAGTTGGTTATCGGCGAACCCACAGGATGTCGATAACTCCGAGATTCATCTTGTTCAAGGTCTTGATTCAGTTGCAATATCAAGCTAGAAGGTACACAGTGCACAATACAATCAATAACAGACACCAACACTTGGTTCAAGCACAATACCGAAAACAGACAACACCAAAGTTTTAATAATCACAAAGCATAATTAGAGTTAAACAACATCATTATTTAATTTTAATTATTAAAATAACAGAATAAAAACATCAAATTAATGTGCCAAAGAATGTTTCTGTGAAAATTTAACTAGTTGTAGTGCTTAAGAAAAGAAATTGTCTATAAACAAGTTTCACTTCCGACTAGAAGAAGATTAACCACTAATCTCTCTAGTGGTCATAACTTGTAGCCACAAAAAAAAAACTCTAGAAATCGTAGTATTTATATTGTATACGCACTTTCGACGAGCTCCACCAGGGCGACTGGGTTCAAGCTTTATGCGTTTACCAGCTATGTCGCTCCTATTTAATGACTTAAGGGCTGCTTCTGCAGCTCTGACATCATAATACTCAATAAATTTATGATGTCTCTTGTGCGGTGTTTCCCTTATCTGCTTTGTACACCAGAAAAATACATGTTAACCACCTTCTAAATTAAAAAATAAGTAAATAATTAAACACAAAACAAGAAATGGAGGGGTTTTCCCTTAAGATACAATTATCACCTCTTTGACCTCGCCATAAGCCCCAAATATTTGACGGAGGTCTTCATTTGAAACTGATGGATCCAAATTGAAAACTACCAAGGTTCCTTGATTAATATCTTTCTCTGATGGATTATCCTGGTATGGCATGAAAAAAGGAATGCAAAAATTGTAAGATATATAAAAGGGTGCCGATGAACAACTAATAAAGAACTGGAATGCTGTTCTGACCTTTGGAATTGAGAAGTGAATATCAAGTTTCCTCCGTCGCAGAGGCTTATTTTGTAATGTGCGCATAGCAGTTCGAGCAGCACGAATATCATAATAAGATATCATCACAAAGCCCCTATGTTTACATGCAGTGTACAGCGTTCTAATGTCGCCATATTGCTGCAAAATAGATTAATAAATAAATGAATGATATAACATTGAACCTGTGAAAGAAGGAAAACAAATATTTATGCTCAGCCAATAAAATAAAAATCTTGATAGACTCTCAGACCTTCATAAGTAGTTATGCATTCATATCTTGTAGATATAGCAAGGCCTAAATGAGATGATAAAAGATTAAAGATGAAACTTTTAGTGCAAAATACATCTTTGACCATTTGATGTTGCCTTCAATTTCAGTAGATAATATATATGCCCATAGATTCTTTTGAAATTTTTTTAGACAAATCCAAACTACAGTTTGTATAGTTTCTTTTTATGAAACAATTTTGTAAAATGTTAACCTCGCTTGACAAACTTCTTTTATTTTCATAAAAGGTGCGCGAGGATCTAAGAGAACCCTTGATAATTGTAACAGTGTCAAGTTCTACTCAGGAAGCACGTGTAATATATCACAAACTTGCACAGAACTTATGGAAACCAAAGACATACCAGACAAGTGAACAAAGGATATGGGTATTACTGGAATAAAACACAAGGAGCTCTGCCTTATTTGAATTACCTCAAAAAGTGCTTTCAGTTCTGAATCCTCAACATTACTATTGATATTTCGCACAAATAACGTTCTAGAAGGATGCTCTCCATATGGATGTTCTCCAGCAACAGCTCCCACACCATTTGGAAGAGCATAATGAGCGATCCCATTCCCAGTAGCACCATCAGATAAACTTACTTTTGCCATGCCAACTCGCAGGCTCTCCTGTGGATCAGTTTCCAATTCCATGCCACCTCCACTACCAAAGAGATCATACTCTTCCAAGTCTTCCAGGGAACCAGGCAACCCACTGAGGTCAAGATCATCTGCTATGCCAGCTAATAGCTCCTCCTCGTCCCCAGGAAGCAAGCTTCCAATTGCATGAGTTTCAATATCTTCAAGTGTATCATTGCCCTCAAAATTATGGCCCAGCTTATTTAAGCCAGTTGAGAGATCATCAATAGATTGACAGCCATGTTCTGTATCATTCAAGTTCACTGCAAGAATGCAAAAATACATGAGTCATTCCCTACTAAATGTGGCATTGAAAATCTTAATGCAATAGCTCACACATACACTTTGGATGTGGAAGAACAGGTAACGAGCTTGAAAAGAGGGTAGCATCACTTGAGGCATGATGGACACCAGATCCAGATAAAATTCCCCGACCTCCTCTACCCACTTCTTTGGGGATACCCACCATTGGAATCTCGGTTGGGCCTACAAGACAAGTTAACAGACACGTCAGTCAGAAATCAAACTGCATATAGTCTGGACATAATACAATATATGATTCTGGACTATTACCAGAAGATGAAAAGTTGAAAGACTGATTCATTGCATCCCTGTCCTGCTTAAAATTAACAATGCACAAGAGTTAACTTCTGTGATGGTAACGAAAGTAACAGAACTAAACAATCTGCAACTCAGAGTACTAGAAAATCTGATATACTCACAGATTTATATACATTATTACTAAAGATACTACAGAGCACAGAGATGCAATTGGTCAATACTCATCATCCAGTTCAAAGTAAACCCACTGCGTTATATAATGAAAAGGAAATCAATAAATAAAAAACCCCCCCTTGGAATACAACTCAAAAAAGCGTCCAATTCAAGAAATCAAAGGAATATGGACATAGAAATACATAAACTTACGAATTAGGAAATGAATTAACAGCATATTGTTTAGAGGGTGTGTGTCCATTTTCAATAAGTGGGAAACTTTGCAGCTACAGATAATCACAACTGGCTTAAACCCACAAGTATTAAACAGCTATATATCAGGAATCAAAGACCCATGCTTCTATGCATTCAAACGGCCTCATAAGATTCAAACAGATAAAATAAAATCTTGGAAATGCATATCAGTCTAATCTCTGAAGCTCTCAGAGTCCGGAGTTAGAACAGTTAATTCTTTGTTGCTATTTGGGACTGAACTGTTCAGCACAATAGTCATATAAATACCAAAAAGCTCAATAATTGATATAGTTTGGCCAAATTCTATATAAGTTCAAGGAAAACCAAATACTTAAAAAGGAACAAAGATATGATTGAAGCAATATTTTACACAACTTATACAACTACTACACTCGAAAAACTATGCAAGTCCACAAAACCCGTTTGATCAAACTTACAAAATACTGAACGAAAGAAAACGACAATAAAATTGAGAACAGATGTCACCTGAAGAGGTACAAAGGCAAGCCCAACCCTAGAGCTTCACCGTGTAGACGATCACAGAGAGAGGGGCAGTGTTCTTGCCACTGCTGCCACTTTCTCTCTCTAAAACCCAATTGGAATTTGTTTGCACAGAGAGAGAGAGAGAGAGAGAGAGAGAGAGAGGAGAGTGATGGTGATTGGACGAGAAGAGTAAAGAAAAACTAAAAGCAGCGGAGAATGATTGAGAGAGAGAGAGAGAGAGAGAGAGAGAGATAGAGTGGGTTTTTTGGGTTTGGATTTGGGTTACGAAATGGGGGTGGTTTCACTTGTATTTAAAATGAATTTGGTGCCCAACAACATTGATCTTTTTATGAATTAATTTTATTCAAATTAAAAATATTTGTAAACAAAAAAAAAAACCCAAAATAGGGAAAGTTACCTATTTGGTTGAATGCTTATCCACGTTATTATATGGCATGATTGGCATAATTAAGGTTTGGGAATCTTACTTTTATTTTGATGATGATAGAGGTGAATTTAATAAATTTTGGATAATGATAAAGCTAAAAGTGGATAATAATTAGCCACATCATCAGTTTAGTTTCTATAAACAGCTAATTTTATACAGTCTGTGCCATGCCATGACATCTCTAGGGTCCTCAATCTAGTATTTGCAATTTAGATTATTATACACTAACAAAATTATTTTACAAAAAATCACTAATTCTCTAGGGACATATTTTGTGTCACGAAAAAACAGTTGAGTTTTGATTATTCACCCTAGTTTAGTAAATTCTATCGTTTTGCAACCAAAAAAAAAAAATCATTCACTCATAGATTGCTTTAAAAAAGAGAAAAATCCTTAAAAGATATGTGGATTTTAACGATATGATTATAGTCATGAATATTTCTTATGTAATTACTTAAGAGATAAGTGTGAGATTTGTCACATCACTTAAGAAAATGTGTGAGCTTCTCTAAATTGAAGTATTGTAGGAAGGAAAATATTTCCCTCCTCATAAGGTAAGTAGGAGCCCCTACATTCTTACTAATAGAAGTGTGACAAGTGTGTGTGCATAAGTTTTAACTTTTTGTATTTTTTATAAATTATTTTTTCATATATGTCAAACTGTAATTTGTATAAAGAAGGAGTACCAAATATGCATTTAGAAAAAGGATACTTGTCAGCCTATGTTTTCATAAATTTAAGAAAACTTTCCTTTAAAAGGATATGCATTTAGAAAAAGTTAACTTTAAAGTTTCTTATGATGTCTCTTGAGGCAAGCCTAAAGGAAGCTTTTGGTGCCAAATATGGACAAAAAGAAAGCGAGAGATGGTGCACTTACTTACAATCCAAACATAAATTAATTAGGAAATTGAAATGGCTGCACTCATCCTCAATCCTTTTTATTCTACTTGCACATTTTGCTAATATATATACATATATTTAGTGAACACTTATTTTCAAAATATTTAGTAAGAAAGCGTGTAAGAGAAGTTTCAAACTAAAATTTATTTGTTCAACGGGCTTAAAATATAATTGGTACATGTAATTTTTGCAGATGATTGTGCGTACTAAAAGTGTGCCTTAAGCTTTATACATATTAGATCATAAGGGTTTCTTGTTACACAAACTTTGGTGACTATGACACCAAATATACACGCAAGTATTTTTTTTTTCTTAAATCAACACCATCACCGCAACCGTCACTATTACCATTTACCTATGCAGATTGATACATCCAGATGTTAAAAATTAAAAAGTCTACATTTATTTTATTTTTCATGTATTTCAAATTTTAAGGTGAGTTTTGTGGAGAAATTTGAAATTAACATAAAATGATTTATCTTATCCATATATTAAACCTTATGTGAGTCATAATAGGTTGTTCATAAAAAAAAACTATTCTAAAGTACATTGCTATATTCCTTTACAAGATAAAACAGAGTATACATACCTAGGTTCAACTTTTATAAAAGGAGGACATTTCAGAGGTGAAGTTATGTATTTTGTCTTTTTTAATATCGCTTGGAATGGCAAAGGACCCACTAGTATAGTGGTTTGGAGCAAATGTGGCCCCCTAAGAAAAGGTTCTGGGTTCGAGTCTTAACATTTGTGTATTTGTGTGTGAGTTTGACGATACTATTACCCTCTCAATAAGAAAGATCCTAAAACAAATATCACTTGAAATTTTTTATTTTTTTAATTTAAACTGTCTCTATCACCTTGTCTCTTCCCAGTGGGGACAGGGATTAGGGAGTGTTTGATGTCAAAAATTACTTGAGCAATCTTATGCAACTTGCAACCGCGGGGGGGGACGACCACCATGGCATGACCTTCTCATCACCAAGAGAACCGGTTCACACGTACCTTTTGCTTTTATACGAAGTATCTATCTATAGACTAGGGAAAACAATTTATTGCCAAAATATCGCCACCTGCACTATGATTTTTGGTATAAAATGTTAGAAGAGACAGAGAAAGTCTTGGTTGAGAAAGCCTTATATATATATATATATATATATATATATATATATATATATATAAAGGCAAAAGGCCTAAACATTCAAAATACTAAAAAATGTTATTGGTTAATGAAATTTTAACAAATGAGACTATTTATTAAATGAGGATAATAAAATAAATTAATCATTTCTTATATTTAAAAAAATTCAAAATTAAAAAAAAAAACTAAAAAAGAACGTGGGTTCTATTTTTACGACACTTATCTAGACCTATATTATCTTTGGAAATATTTGTGCTCACCACTTTAGCTCGGGGTTTATACTCATTACCCTTCTTAATACTTGACATGTATATATTGGCATAACCATGGTTAACTTTTTGCTTTGATTTATGTAACAATGGTTATACTTATGGACAAGTGTTAAGTGTTGAGAAAGGTAGTGAGCATACATACCTTTGGTTAAAATGGTGAGCAAAAAATGCTCCTTTTATCTTTTACAATTCTAATACAAAAAAACCAATTGTTACATGGGTGGGGCTAGTCTTAATAATAGTATGGATAGATGCATATGTGAAATACTATTTGTTAGTCATGACAGTGTGCCAGTAAGTCCTCTTACATCAGATTGGAACAACATTCTTGTAAATTAATGGCACTCGTACCACTTTTAGGATTGGTTTAGGACTACTTATTTAGGAAGCGTTTTTGCTCATAAACGCTTTTATTATAAATATGTTGAAATTTTCAGAAGAAATCCAAGTGTTTCATGGAAAAACGCCTCTATGACCCAAAAGCACATCTAGAAATTTATACCAAATGATGCCAGCAATGTTTTTAGTTGTCAAAAAGCACTCCTAAACATGTTGTTAATTGTGAGATAAATAGAAGTAGTAAGACAGTAAGCAAAAATTATCTCACAACTATTGTTGTGAGATAATTGTGTACCTAGTTTAGGCCAGTTGTCCAGGATTATGAGTCGACACTCTTACACTTAAGTTTGAATTTATTCTCCTCTAGAAATTATCACATAATTTTTTTTTGGGTAGAACTATGGGTAAAAGCCCAAAAGAGGAGCACAAGAAATTAGCCCAATGGGTTATTACAAACTCACACGTCCATCCACCCAAAAAAAATCTAGCCCGATTATTACCGTGTAGAACCCATATAAATTAATAAAAATAAAAATAAAAATTGTATGGTCCGTTATCCCGGTGTAAAACTCAGAGCTTTACTCGCTGTCAGTGGGCAAGAACCCAAAAATGCAGAGAGCTTCCATTCTCTGTTCTTCAAACCCAATTCCCAGTTTCCCCCCCACCTCTCATAGACTCGTTGCTCCGCTTCAAAATCGACGTGCTGAATCAGTTTCCTCACCCCTCCGATTGCCCTTGACTCGTCTGCACAATTACCGCTTTGCCCTCCCTCCGCTGCACAGCACTGGTAACTTACCTGTACTTTAATTATCAAGTGGACTTTTTGTTTCACTTTGAACTCCATGTTGATGATGGGTTTTGTTTATCTCACTCTTTTGTTCACTGGGTCTGCTTAATTTTTGTTTTCAGTGGCTCAGAGAAGCTAAAAAAATGAGCTGAGTTTAGTAAGTTTGAGTCTAAGTTCATAAATTAAGTTGAACCACCAGTAATTATAGTGTTAGATTTTTTTTCACAAACACATGTATTTTGTGCACGTGATAAGCATGTGAAGTTGCTTGTTTAGACACTTAATTTGGCCGCTTAAGGAAGTCTTTGATGTTGTGTGAGAGTTTACTGGTTTAAGATACATGCATGATTTTAATTATGTAACAAGCTTCTATAGTTTCTTGTTTAGGCACTTAATTTAGCCTCGTAAGAATTGTGTTTAAGTCTTTGATCAAGTGTGAGAGCTTACTGGTTTTAGACACATGCATAATTTGCATGGACCATGGGTAAATTTTCTGAGGGGCTTTGTTTCATGCGGTAGGGTTGTTCCATTGTTTTAACTTACTTCTTGTTCATAGATTTGTTCTTTGGTGTAATTTGCTTCGTGCTTATGCAAGTTGCATAATCTTTCCATGTTTGAGTCTGCGTGTTTTTGTTCCTTTTCTTTGTTCCCTCCAGCAATTATATAATTGTAAAAATTGTTATGTATGTGACAGAATATTCCATGCAATGTTTATGAAAATGTCATTTGGTGGATTTGGTCTTTCTGGATACACATGTGGAATTCCCTTTGATAATTTTGAAATCCTTTTTTCTAGTCAATTGTAAAATAGATTTATTTGATTGTCTGTTTTGCCACTTCAGTCACTGAAGAGATTGTTGAGACTGCTGAGACGGAATCAGGATTCACTAAAGTTGGGTATATTTCCAATGTCCACGGGCTTGAAGGGGAGATTCGTGTGAAACCCAGCACTGACTTTCCTGAATTGCGGTTTTCCAAGGTAAAAATTAAAATGGATTTGGAATGTCATTCTTTGAGGGTGTTTGTCGTTGAATATTATCATTTGTTTTATGGCAAATTGATGTTCTTTTTATTAGCCTGGAAAAAGATGGCTGAGACAACAAATTTCCGGCAGAGAAACAGTTCAAGAAGTTGAGCTGGTGGAGGGAAGAGGACACCCTGGCCAGAAGAGTTGGATACTTAGATTGAGAGGAATTGAAACAGTGGATGAGGTGAGCTTATTGAGAGCTAGCCTTTTTGTTTTATTTTATTTATTTTTCTGTTGTTCATGTGTTAGTTCACTTGTTTTTTTTTTTTTTTGTTAGTTCTGTTTATGCATAAAATTTGTGGTGATAACCTAATTGGGCCTACATTCTCCTTGTTCCATTTATGCAGAAAAGATATTGGGGAGCCTAATTTGGGTTTAAAATATATATTGCTATTAGTATGTTGGCTAATAGAGTTTCATGATTAAACTTGCGTAGGCATATATCTTTGTCATTGAGAACATTGAAAGCTTTTTTGTGTTAGTGTGTCAATAACCATGGATAATTCGTTCAGGCTAGGCAGCTTATTGGTTCAACTTTACTTGTGAGGGAAGAAGATAGGCCGCAGTTGGAAGAAGGTGAACTCTATACTCGCGATCTTGTCGGGATGAGAGTTATTCTTAAGGTTTGTGTTGATAATGTGTGTATTTTTAAAGATATGGCTTTGTGCATGAGCATATGTGCAGGATCCTTACATCTAATTTCATTTGTATCCCTGAGATCCACTAGATAAATATTGTTATCATAATATCATTTCATACTGAAATTCTTCCTTTGATAAGATAATTTGTTTATTAACTATATTTTATTTAATGCGCACACACATTTAAAGTTCATTATCAACTTTTGCTTGAAAATGCATTGTCTGACTTTTATCACTAGCGTTTATTTATCCTTGTCGGTTTACTTTCTCTTACTTTGGGAGAAGTTTATCTTGATCTTTTCTCATCATTTGTCGGAACTCAACCTAGATTTTTAATGCCATAAGTTATGTTGCTCACTTTCAGGAAACTGGTGAACCTGTGGGAAATGTTGTTAATGTTTTCAACAGTGGAGCTAGTGATCTTCTACAGGTCATGCTTGATACAACTCTAGATATCCTTGATTCAACTGGAAAGCCAAGGCCAACAGGAACAAGATTA
Organism: Prunus dulcis; assembly: GCF_902201215.1. Classification (NCBI taxonomy): domain Eukaryota; kingdom Viridiplantae; phylum Streptophyta; class Magnoliopsida; order Rosales; family Rosaceae; genus Prunus; species Prunus dulcis. Next base: position 3,817,568 of record NC_047653.1, on the reverse strand, counting down.
TCTGGTCACCTTGTGTGGATACCGTTTGTCAAAGAAATTGTTCCAAATGTCGATGTGCAAAGAAACGAAATGCTCATTACACCTCCAAAGGGACTCCTTGAACTAAATTTACGCTTCGATGAGAGGTCCAAGAAAGAAAGGCGCCAGCTTGTGAGGCACACTCTCTTGTTCTACACTAAAGAATCTTAGTTATTTGTTATTACTTGGCAAAATCTAATATCTCATGCATTATAGTATTAGATTGTACTTGTATATAGTATTATTATGTCCTCTCATAGGCTGTTTACAGTAGGGAACTCCTGGCTTGCTTTGGGCTGAATTATAGGTGAATTTTGTGATCTTATGGAGATCGGTCCTAAGCCATATCATCTATGAGATTTGTAATTAGATTATTTCAGCCTTTTCTTCCCACTAGCTATCCAAATTAAAAACGTGGAGACGGCAAGTGGTTTTCTGTTAGATTAGGTTTTTTTTTTTTTTTTGTTGGACAAATTTTATTGAGTATATGTGAATATACAATTTGTACATAAGTAAATGATTACATTTCTGATCACTGGATTGCTATGAAGAGATCAGGTGGGTGAACAAAAGGCAGAAAGGGAGTTACATTCACCTCATATTTGGTAGACAAGTGATCATTGAGAGCTTATTGAGGCTAAAGTTATAATATAACACTTAAGGCATTGCACATAACCTTTAGCAAAGCTTTCTAGTGCAGGTTACTGTAGTTCATTGTAGAGGTAAATTAACATCCCATCGTTCCCTTATAATTACCATGCTATTTTTTTCCTTTAGTTATTCATCTTTTGATACTTTTCAGGAATGGAAAGAGAGAAAAAAGATGCAAAAGCGCCTCATAGCAGCAAAGAAGAAACTGTCTGAAATGGAGCAAAAACATGTATTTGATGGGTTAAGATTTGGAGAGAAAGCACAGCGGAGCTTACTTGCTGATCAGATTGTTGGTGTAAATTCAAAATTGCTTCAACAGGCTCTGGAAAATGTTGAGATACTCTCTAAAAGGTGAATTTAATTTGATTTGTTTACACTTTGGTTTCTTGTTCATCTGATTCATGAAGGAGAAGCATGAGAGATGTCTGCTCTACTGCCAGATGGATTTGCATTGATGATTTAACCTTTGTTTGGCATCTTAATTCAGATGGAATGTAACTGAGATGGTCAGTGCCCTTAAAGCCAAAGAAAAAACTAGCACTCTGGAAATATCAGAGGAATGTCTCGTTTCTTCTGCAAGTAAATATAAGCTGGGTACGCATTTTCATTTGCAAGAGAAAGGAGTAGATCTCATATCTAAAGGGAAAGTTGCCATTGCTTTGGTTGTAAATGACAGTGGGAATCTGCAAGAACCACAACTGGCCTGTAACCCTGATCATGAAAATTCTGATAGCACTGAGAAATCAGTATCTCCCTTTCTTCAGACATCACTTTGTGATGATCAGAGATTTATAAAGGTGATACTTATTCTAGATTTTTCATTTGAGGTGCTTTTTTCCCATCGTCTTTAAAGATAATCTATACTTTTTCATTTGCTCCCTTCCATTGTAAAGCTTGGAATAAATTTTTGATGACTTCAGGTTCTGGCTGGAGATTTAGTGTTATGTGCATATCAAGATTTTGTTGTTTCAGTTCTCCACTTCAATTTAAACTATATTCTTAATATAGACTTTTTTTCTCAAGTAAATTTGAGTGGGGAAAACGGTGTCAAACAAATGCCATATATGTAGAGATTTTCTTTTTCTTGTGAAGATACATGCTGGAATGTGTGCATATTTGAGTTGTCAGTTTCCTTGAGTGTATTCATGATCTCATTTCATTCTAGAAACTTCACTGAGTACTTTATAGTTCTCCACTAGATTCATGTTTGTACTTGTAAGAAAAACTGGCATAAAAATGGTCAACATTATTTCTTCCCTTTTCTTTGCGGGGTGGCAGGGGATACCCTTGTTTGGATAATGATTTCCCCAGAAAAATCTATTGAACATTCATTGTTGCAGATGGAAGATCGGGCGTCAGTGCCTTTGGTTCTGGTTTGCTCGGCCCAGGAAATTCAACCTTTAAGGATGCATTTCTCAGAAAACGATTACTTTGGCTTCGTCCCTGAAAAGGTTTGTAGTTACAGCATCACATGAAGAATCTTTATAGTTTTGATTGGCACAGCATGGTAGTATTATTAATCACATTAATTGTCAAAACATTGTAATAATGGTTACAATTCAGTACTCCATGGAAACAGTAGTGCCCACTGCACGGGCATCAATGCTCAAATGAATTCAACATAAACTTTTCCTTTGAATGTTCAGCTATTAAAAATTCTATTAAATCTTGTTTTATACTGATAGTACAGGGTATGACGTTCTGATCAAAATTCGGGTTTGGTTCTTATGTTCTCTTTGATTCTCTCCACAGGTTTGGTTCTTAGAGGAAGAGAAACTTCCAGTTGTCAGCAAAGCGGTTGAAGCAGAGAAGAAGCATAAGATTTTGATGAAATCACCTTGGGAAATACTTCAATCACCTGTTGGATCCGGAGGAATTTTCAGTTTGCTTTCATCAAACAATATTCCAGAGAGTCTTGGTGAAATGGGTGTGGAGTATATTGAGGTTAGAAAAACTCGTTATATAGATTATATTTGAGCGGGCTCTCAAGTTAATACATATGAATGCTGTTACGGCTTGCATTGTTGATCATCACTGAAGCATATCTTCTTCTCTCACTCGATTGATTGCCTCTGCTTTTTCTTTCAGGTATGCAGCACAAATCCAGGGTACGCCGGTGTGAACCCACTACTACTTGGGTTTGTTAATTCGTGGAAATCTGATGTTGGGATCCAAATCTTCAAAGGCAGAAAGGACTTTGATGAAGGTTTTGACATTATATTCTCAACAAGCTTTATGAAGAAGCTGACTAAACAGATCAATAAACTCCAGTTCTACGCTACTCCGAAGCAAAATTTACATGTTGAGCTGGTGGACAAAGAGTGGGTGGATGTTACTCCCATCTCTCCCAACTCCTATGAGTTGGGTTGTACGATTTACAGCTCTTTAAAGGCCTCATCTTTTGATAAGCTTTGTATAATGGAGGTTACAGAGTAAACCTGCAACCAGCTGAATTTACGTTTTTCATTTTTATCTACCCAAAAGAGGGAAACGAAAAAGTACATGTCTTTGCAATATATATGGATAAAAATACGTTGTATTAGATGACTCTATTGAAAAAATAGTAATCTCTTCATCATAACGTTGACATTGCTAGCTAACAAAGAAGAAGTAATGAAGGTCCTCTAGGAAAGGTTTTGGATCCGAGTCCTAGCATTCGTGTAATGTGTGTGAGTTTAGTATTATTATCGTCCTTCTCAATAGAAAAAGTCTTCCAAAAAAGGAAAAAAAAAACAAGTAACAAACTTTTTTTTTTTTTTTTTTGGGGTAACAAACTTTTATTGAGTGTGCAGTTACAGGAAATCGCACATCGTCAACAACAATGGTATACTTATAAGTTGCGTGTAAATCTAAAAAATCTTTAAACCATAAACGGAAATAAATGGTGCAAAAATCTTACATTTTTCTCCTGATAATAATCATACATGACGATTAGATCACACTATCTACTCTTATTTTAGATTTCAATGTCACACTATCTACTCTTATTTTAGAATTCAATGTCGAGTGGAAAGTGAATAATTAAAAAAGGGGTGTCCAAAGAAAAAACTAGTTTCAGTGAGTAAAATAAAGGGCATTCTTGGAAATATATGATCCAATCGGGTGTCCGAAGAAGGGGAAATAAGGGTGCCCAGAGAGAAATTGATTACTCCTCCACGACAGTTGGCTATGTGTAGTTTGCAAGTCCAAAATGGAAATTAATCAGTGGGCCCCTTTAAGCCTAGCTATTCTTTCTTTTGGTGGGAAGCCCAGCTCTTTTAAACGGGGTTATGTTAAGCTAGTAACCAAACAGACCCCATTCTAGACTACCCCAAATGACAAAACCCTAGTACCCGAAATCTCGCACTTTTGCTTATAAAAGCAGAGGCGCCAGTAGAAACTGGAGCGCGGCGGCTCAGCAAAAACCCTAAACTTCACTGTGGGCATCTCTCTCTTTCTCTCCGCCTCTCTAGCCTAGGGTTTCAGATCTGTTCTATTCGTTTTAATTATTTCGATTGGTTTTAGCTAATGCAGTTCAATCTTCTTTCTTGGTTAAAAATTATTGCAGGAGGTAAGTGAAAATGGCGGTGCCGCTGCTGAATAAGGCTATCGTGAAGAAGAGGGTCAAGCAGTTCAAAAGGCCCCAAAGCGACCGCAAGGTCTCCGTCAAGGTATAAAACCTTCACATTTATCAGCTTCCAGTTCTACAAACTTCGTGTTCATTTTCCTGCCTTTTTTTTTGCTTTCATTTTGTTTTCTGTTCGTGTTGAGTTATGTGGTGAAAATGATGATACTGTTGTCGCCCCAGTCTTACTTGCATCAACAGATGCAAGATGGTGATGGACGTATTCATATCTGATTCCATTGCGATATATCTATCATGAATTTGTTTGTTGTGTTTTTTTAGTGTAAAAGCAGTTTTTATTTGGCAATTTCATTTTTTAAAAAACTTGGTTTTGATGGATATGAGGATAACTTCTATGCCCTGTCTTACTTGCATCTTAAGATGCAATAGGGTGAATTAGTGATCGACTATCTGATCTGGTGTAGCAATGAAAGTTTTGATTTTGCCACTCTGAAAGTTTTGATCCCAGTCTTGTTTTCTCTCTATCCTGAACGTTTATTGTTCTCCATGTTAAAACAAAAGGTTTTTATTGTTTGGGGATATGCAACAAGAAGTGATGATTTGTACCCATCTATTCTGCTTTTGAATGATGAATATTTACATGCACTACCATCTGATCTATGTTGCACACCCCATTTTCTATTACTACTTTAATAGTTCCTTTTGTTTTCTTATGATTATTGTCTCTACTTTTGTTTCTTGTTTTAAGAGTAATCCTGCAATCTATGATGTAAAATATTTAACGTTTATGACATCTTGTGATTATTAAGTTAAAATCACCATCTTTCGACTGAGATTGCAGTTTGTGCATTTTGTTTTAGTCACAGTTGTGATTGCCCTTCCTTTTTGTCTGTTGTATGTGTGAATATGCATGAGCGTTGTTTTTTTTTTTTTTTGTGTCATTGCCCATGGTATCTGATGTCCAGATTTATATTTGTGGCTGGACATTTCGTTAAACAGGGCATACATAAAAGCTTTACAGGTCTTGCGACACAGTTAGCTTCGTTACTCATCAGCTTTCTGTTACTATAACCCTGCAAACATCCACTTTGTCGTACGAAGTTTATTAGTCGGTCCTTTTCATTTCCTTGGTTGTAATTGCTTTGAGTAATTTTGTTTCATCTTGTGTTTCTTTGACAGACGAATTGGAGGAGACCAAAGGGTATTGATTCTCGTGTAAGAAGAAAGTTCAAGGGATGCACTTTGATGCCCAACATTGGTTATGGCTCTGACAAGAAGACTCGCCATTATCTTCCTAATCATTTCAAGAAGTTTGTTGTGCACAACGCGAAGGAACTTGAGCTGTTGATGATGCACAACAGGTAAACTGAGCCCGGTTCTTTTTTTTCCCTTATGGTCTGAGTTAGTGTTTCACATGTCATGTCTAATTTTGTATTCTTTTTGCCATCTTATCTTAATCAGGACCTACTGCGCGGAGATTGCACACAATGTGTCCACGAGGAAGAGGAAAGAAATTGTTGAGAGAGCAGCCCAGCTTGATGTTGTTGTTACCAACAAGCTGGCCAGGCTACGCAGCCAGGAGGATGAATGAGCTCGGCTCTGAGCTATGTTTTTGAAGTGAGCGTTATTTTTTAGGCTTATAATGAGTTGTAACCAACATTTCAATACTGAGATCGGATTTTTTCTCTTGATTGTCAACAGTTAGCAAATGAACAAGGTGTTACATTTTTGTTCTAATATCATTTTGTGTTCATTGAAGATCGGAAATTCAACCTTTACTATTTATTAAAGAAAGGGTGCCCTAGCAATTTTGAAATTTTGTGGCCTACTTTTATTCAATAGTACATGAAAATTTTGTGTATAATATGTGAATTTTGTATGTATTTTTGTTCAATAATATATAAAAATTATGTGTATAATACATGAATTTTCACAGGGAAATGCCACGCCTTGACCCAGAAGATCCTTATGCAGGAACCATTATGTAAATAATTTCAGGGAGTTAAACTCCCGCTAAAACGGAATTATTTAAAGAAGACTCAGAAACTTCTGAATATTGTATGTTTGTATTTTAAATAACTGGGTATGGAAAATGGAAGTTTTATTGGAAAATACATATGTGTATAATATAAATTAAATGGGAAAATGCTGTAATAAAAGAGTATAGCCGGTCGGCTATACTATTTATTTTTTAAAAAGGCCCCCAGTATAGCCGAGCGGCCATACACAGTATAGCCGCGCGGCTATACTATTTATCACAAAAAAGGGGACGCTTAGGAGGCTAGCTAAGGGGCTAACGAGTATAGCCGTGCGGCTATACTATTAATTTTATAAAAAAAACCCAGTATCGCCGTACGGCCGTACTCTTTACATATATTATATTTAAAGGTATAGCCGAGCAGCGGTACTTCAGGACTCCTAGCCGGCTTTTAAATTACAAGTATAGCCGGCTATACTATTAATTTGAAAAAAATAAAAGCACACCTGTATAGCCGATCGGCTATACTCGTTGAATATATAGTATATCCATATACTACAAGATTAATTTAAAAAAACATAAAAATACCCCAGTATAGCCGTGGGGCTATACTATTTATTACAAAAAAAAAAGAAAAGAAAGGGGGGGCCCGCCTAGCTACCAAGCGGGCTTAATTTACGATTCACAGCTGTTGAACTTAATTTACGATTTCGCCTCCGAGAAGTTGCACAAAGGTACAGTCCCTATACATAATCTGAGATAATGGAAGCGCAGCGTAGCAGAGGATAGAGTGGTGGCCATTGGTTTCCAGAACCCTTACTTAACGCTTTCCTCCCAGGTGGTTTGGGCATTTCGTCGAACAGGTGCTGTGCATCTCGTTTCTGAAGCAGAGGTGCAATTCCAGCTCTTGTAATGGACTTCTCTGGCGACCGGAGGTGCAGGTGCACCTCCTTGCGCCTGCACAGGTCCGCCACTGCATTGGGGAGCGACATCGCTTGGCGGGAAAACTAGATTTGGTGGGATAGGCGTCATATGGTTTTGGGGTGAGCGTGAGACAAACATGGACGGTCTGATCGTGACTAGTATTCCCATTCTTCACTTCATTTTCACCCTTTTTGGACCTGATGCCATATTTTCAAGTCGTAAATTAAGCATAAAGCATTGATCAAGGGGTTTAAATATGTACGAATATTTTAAAAATATAACCACAGGCAATACTATTTTTTTTTGTAAGGTTACGGGTATAGCCGTGCGGTACACTATTAATTAAAAAAAACCCAACATCGCGGCGCGGCACGGCTCTACGCCTGAAATATATTCAAAGTAAAGCCGGGCGGCTATACTATTTATTTTTAAAAAGAATGTACATGTTAAAGGTTGTTGAATGCTAGGACATGTTATGAGTTGTAAACTCAAATGTCCTAAATTCAAATCCTCGTTGAAAAAAGGAACCAAACTAACTGAAACTGTTTGATTAATGAGGAATGATGTGGAAGATGAAGATGATGAAGATGATCATGATCATGGTCACCATCCTTTCTACTCTTTCCCCTCCTATTCTTCCTCCCAAAACTCTCTCCATGCTTTGAGCTCTCACTATAAGACCCAATTCCATTGTGGGGAGAACATTTCTAATGACCAACATTGTCTTCAAGGTATGTTCATTAAAAGGACTTCCTTGAACTAGTCTTTGCTTGTCTTTGACTGCATTTGGTCTGATATTTTGTCAATGCAGGTGATCTGTTTATCAATGATGATACAAGTTCTCAGAGCTCCTTCAGCTCCTGCAACTACTCCAACATAAACTACTTCTCTGGCACTGAAGATGACCACCATGCCTTAATCTCTTGCATTGGAAAGAGCCACAAATCTAGATTTTGTCCTTCAGAAAGCAGGGCTGCAAATTGCTACAAACACTGTAATTCACAGCTGCATCATCAGAGACCTCATGAATTAAATCATCCTCTTTGTCATCATCAAAGGAAACTACCCAAGATTCAATCGCTTATCGACGTGCGAAGCCAATTGTTGCACCGGTCACTGGTGGAGGAGATCAACAAGAGGCGGTTGTTTAAGTCTGTTGGGGTTGTGGAGAACACTGGATTTCAAACACCAGGAAGCTAGCTGCGGTGGTTCCTTGGTCGGCAAGTAGCAAGTTTTTTCAAAAGGAGTACAGCCGCGCGGCTATACTCCATGTTTTTAATTTTTTTTAAAAAGACATGTCCTGACACGTGGCGCCACAAGGCTGGAGTCTTTTTTATAATTAAAAATAGTATAGCCACACGGTTATACTCAGTTTTGAAATTTCTTTAAAAAAAAAAAAAACATGTGTTGACACGTGGATCCAAATGGTGGGGCGACCTTTTTTGTATTAAATATAGTATAGCCGGCCGGCTATACTCTCTTTTGAAATATTTTTTTAAAAGACAAGTGCTGACACGTGGCTCCAAATGGTTGGGGGAACTTTTTGTATTAAAAATAGTATAGCCGGGCGGCTATACTCAGTTTTGCAATTTTTAAAAAGTCTGTTGACACGTGGCTCCAAATGGTTGGTTGTATAAAAATAGTATAGCCGTGCGGCTATACCCGTTTTTTGTGTTTAAAAAATAGTATGACTTTACCTCTTCGACAGGTGGGCATAGGCCTCTTTGACACATGGGCTTAGGCCATGGGCCGGCCTTTTTATATATATAATAGTATAGCCGCCCGGCTATACAATTTTTTGAATTTTTTTTAAAAAAATAGTATAGCCGGGCGGCTATACTCGTTTTTGCATTTAAAAAATATTGTGGCTTTACCTCTTCGACAGGTGGGCTTAGGCCTCTTTGACACGTGGGCTTAGGCCATGGGCCGGCCCTTTTATATATATAATCGTATAGCCGGCCGGCTGTACTATTTTTTTGAATTTTAAAAAAAATAGTATAGCCGTGCGGCGATACTCGTTTTTGCATTTAAAAAAGTGTGGCTTAGGCCTCTTCGACACTTGGGCTTAGGCCTCTTTGACACGTGGGCTTAGGCCATGGGCCGGTCTTTTTATATTTTATATATATATATATATATATAATAGTATAGCCGCGCGGCTATACTTTTTTTGGAATTAATTTTAAAAATAGTGTAGCCGCCCGGCTGTACACATTTTCCCCTTTTTTTTTTTTAAAAAAAAGAAAGGCTTTACTCCTTTGACACGTGGCACCAAGGGGCTGGGAGCGTCCTTTTTTTTAATATTTAATAAATGTAAAATGTGTTTCTTTGCTTTTGTTTTTTGGCCTACTTCTTTAATTTACTATACGTAATCAAGTAATATCTTAGCCTTTTTAAATCACTTTGCTTATTAATTATATTTTAATTATTATTTAATATAAAAATATTGAAGAAAAATAACACAAAGTAATTAATTTCTATTTATTAAGTCTTTTGTGAAATCATTTGGGTGTCTTAATTCAATTTCTCTATAGCCCAAGAGCCCTACCCACTACTATTATGCCATTATTCGAGCATCTACCGTCCCTTTTTGAAATCATTCTGAAACCGTTTCACAAGTAAAACAAATATCATTCCAAATACAAAGCACTTGCTACCATGATTAGTTTCGTATCAAAATTTAATGAGAAAAATAGTATAACCGATCGGCTATACTGCTAAAAAATATTCGAATATTTAATAGTATAGCCGCGCGGCTCTGCTTCTTAAACATATTAGAATATTTAAATAGTATAGCCGGCGGCTATACTTCCTAAATATATTCGAATATTTAAATAGTATATCCAGGCGACTATACTCTTTAAATCTACTAAATATTTTTATTCGAATAATTTAACAGGTGAGCTTTGAAAGGGTTCTTGTTCGTATAAGTCTTTGATGCTACTTTGTCAACTCTCTTCATGTTTTCAATTATCTGTTCCTTTTGATGCTTCAAGCATGAACGAACTTAGGAAATGGAATGAACAAAACTGAGAAGGAGGAAGGGGAAGAAAATCGCCATTTGCTTTTTGAAACTGATTTTTCCTTATATATTTTTTTAGAGAGAGAGAGAGAGAGAGAGAGAGAGAGGCCTACCTTGCAGGCTTCTCTCTTTATCTCTTCATGGGGGAAAAAGAAAAAAAGCCCCAAGGGCGGAAGCTTTTCGTTCTTTATGCATTCTTGGAGGAAAAGGAAAGAAGATAAAAGCCCAACTTTGGAGGCTTATTACGTTAGGAGGAAAGCCCTCCTTTTTCATCCTTTTTGAGTGGATGATGGAGAAGGCCTCAACAAATTAAAAAAAAAGCACCCTCTTAGCGCCTATTTATATATATTATGGACAAAACTGTATGAAGTTCCCATTCCGGCTATGTTGAACAAGGTTCATTTACAACCATGCTCCAATTAGAAGCATCCTATTAAAACCACAAAAAGAAAGATACATGTGGTGATATGGTGTATACAACATGTCAATATTTCTGAAAGAAAGAAAAGGAATATGCAATCCAAACTTTGATTACTAATCTAAGCTGCTAGAGGAAACTTCTAAGTTAGCCTCAGCGCCATTTCTTGAAGAAGAGCTCGCTTCTGCACAGCACTTATTACATGATTGGTCTCGGCATTCTCAAGAACATCAGTGATAATGGCAGCTGCATGACCAATTGGCTCCTCAGCAGTCCTCTTCAACATGAAGGCCTGTACACCACATGAGATAATATGATCTAAGTAGAGAAAGATTTAGCTATAAACTAGATTGTCATTGTAAGAGAATCTATAGGAACTATTGCCAGTAAAACCTAAATTTGATGAAACTAATCAACACCCCTTTGGGGAGAGAGAGAGAGAGACAGAGACAGAGACAGAGAGACCTGGCCGTGGTGGGATATAGCCTATGTACAAGGTTGCTGAAACCAAGGCTCCCCATCAACCTGAACAGGCAATGCGGCAAAGAGATGTATCTTAGTTGACTCCCCTTGTGCCAGTCTTCGAGCACGAGAAAGCCCAACCTGTCCCAAATACAACATGTCAATATTTCTGAAAGAAAGAAAAGGAAGATGCAATCAAAACTTTGATTACTAATCTAAGCTGCTAGAGGAAACTTCTAAGTTAGCCTCAGCGCCATTTCTTGAAGAAGAGCTCGCTTCTGCACAGCACTTATTACATGATTGGTCTCGGCATTCTCAAGAACATCAGTGATAATGGCAGCTGCATGACCAATTGGCTCCTCAGCAGTCCTCTTCAACATGAAGGCCTGTACACCACATGAGATAATATGATCTAAGTAGAGAAAGATTTAGCTATAAACTAGATTGTCATTGTAAGAGAATCTATAGGAACTATTGCCAGTAAAACCTAAATTTGATGAAACTAATCAACACCCCTTTGGGGAGAGAGAGAGAGAGACAGAGACAGAGACAGAGAGACCTGGCCGTGGTGGGATATAGCCTATGTACAAGGTTGCTGAAACCAAGGCTCCCCATCAACCTGAACAGGCAATGCGGCAAAGAGATGTATCTTAGTTGACTCCCCTTGTGCCAGTCTTCGAGCACGAGAAAGCCCAACCTGTCCCAAACACAACACGTCTTTTTTTTTTTTTCCTTTTTTTTTAAAAATTTTTGAAAATACAAAAAAGGACCCTCCTAGAGTAGTTGCATTGGTTTGTACCTTATGCATATTAATTTGCAACATATCCAAAGTAGATATTAATATTCCACTATTTGATATTTTAATATAATTTTTATACCATATGTTATTCTTATTCAATAACACGTGAGAATTATTGATATAATACATTAATTTGTGTGTGTTAGTGAAAATTTTGTAAAAAATACTAATATAAAATATTAGAAATACGTACGTACATGTACAATACGACTATTGTATGTTTGCTTTTTAAAGAAAACGTGAGACGTGTATAGAACACGAATGTATTGTTGACAAATACGTACCTACATATGTGTGTGTATATATATGAATACATATGTAAAAGACAATAGCCGCTCGTCTATACTATTTATTAAATTCAATTTTTTTTATTTAAAAAAAGGAACGCCTCCCGCCTCTACTATATTTTGTTTTATATTAAAAAAAAAAATGGGTATAGCCGGGCGGCTATACAATTTTTCAATATAAAAAAAGTCCCCCAACCAATAGGGGCCACGTGTCAACACATGTCTTCTTAAAAACAAAATTCAAAACTGAGTATAGCCGCCCGGCTATACTAATTTTTAATATAAAAAAGGGTCGTGGCCCCAAATGGTTGGGGGAACTTTTTTGTATAAAAATAGTATAGCCACGCGGGTATACTCAGTTTTGAAATTTCTTAAACAAAATATGTGTTGACACGTGACTCCAAATGGTTGGGGGAACCCTTTTTATATTAAAAATAGTATCGCCGCCCGGCTATACTCAGTTTTTTTTATTAAAAAAAAATTTATAGTATAGGCAAGAGGCGTTACTGGGTTTTTTTTATTTAAAAAAAGTTGAATATAATAAATAGTATAGACGAGCAGTTATAGTCTTTTACATATGTATTCGCATATATACATATATACATATATACACGTATGTAGGTATGTATTTTTCAACAATACATTCGTGTTCTATACACATCTAACGTTTTCTTTAAAAAGCAAACTTTAAAAAGCAAACATATATTAGTCTTATTTGTAATGTATTATACACGTGTTTTTTACAAAATTTTCAGTAACACACACAACTTCACGTATTATACAAATAATTCTCACATATTATGAAATAAGAATAACATATGGTATAAAAATTATATTAAAACATCAAATAGAGGAAGATTAATATCTACTTTGGTTCTTTTTTCTTTTTCTTTTTTTAAAAAAGGAGTACAGCCGGGCGGCTATACTCCATGTTTTCAATTTTTAAAAAAAGACATGTGCCGACATGTGGCGCCACAAGGCTGGAGTCTTTTTCATAATTAAAAATAGTATAGCCGCCCGCTATACTCAGTTTTGAATTTTTTTTTTTTTAAACATGTGTTGACACGCGGCTACAAATGGTTGGGGGACCTTTTTTGTATTAAAAATAGTATAGCCGAACGGCTATACTCAGTTTTGAAATTTTTTAAACAATGTGTTGACGCATGGCTCCAAATGGTTGGGGGACCTTTTTTGTATTAAAAATAGTATAGCCGCCCGGCTATACTCAGTTTTAAAATTTTTTTAAAAAAGACAAGTGTTTACACGTGTCTCTAAATGGTTGGGGGATCTTTTTTATATTAAAAATAGTATAGCTGCCGGGCTATAATCAGTTTTTTTTTAATTAAAAAAAATATAGTATATGCCAGAGGCGTTACTGGGTTTCTTTTTATTTTTAAAAAGTTGAATATAATAAATAGTATAGACGAGCAGTTATAGTCTTTTAAATATGTATTTGCATATATACATATATACATATATACACGTACAGTCATGATCTCTTGGACCCCTGTAGTCCAAGAGATTTATGGTCACTCACCGTTGGATGTAAATTCAACGGTTGACTTGAATCGGGTAATAATAATTTATGTCATATTGCATTTATATATATCATTTTGAACCATTGGATTAATATCCAACGGTGGGTGACCATAATCTCTTGGACTCCTGTGGTCCAAGAGATCGGGACTGTATACACGTATGTAGGTATGTATTTTTCAACAATACATTCATGTTCTATACACGTCTAACGTTTTCTTTGAAAAGCAAACATATATTAGTCTTATTTGTAATGTTTTATACACGTATTTTTTACAAATTTTCAGTAACACACACAAATTCAGGTATTATACAAATAATTCTCACATATTATGGAATAAGAATAACATATGGTATAAAAATTATATTAAAACATCAAATAGAGGAAGATTAATAATTACTTCAGTTTTTTTTTTTTACAAAGGGGTACAGCCGCGCGGCTATACTCCGTTTTGCAATTTTTTCAAAAAAACTTGTGTTGACACGTTTTATATAAAAATAGTATAGCCGCATGGCTATACTCAGTTTTCAAATTTTTTTTAAAAAAGACAAGTGTTGACACGTGTCTCCAAAATGGTAGGGGAAACTTTTTGTATTAAAAATAGTATAGCCGCTCGGCTATATTCAGTTTTGAATTTTTTTTTTAAACAACAAGTGCTGACACGTGGCTCCAAATGGTTGGGGTACCTTTTTTCTATTTAAAATAGTATAGCCACACGGCTATACTTAATTTTGAAATTTTTTAAAAAAAGACAAGTGTTGACACGAGTCTCCAAAATGGTTAGGGGGACCTTTTTGTATTAAAAATAGTATAGCCGCAAAAACATGTGTTAACACGCCGCTCCAAATCGTTGGGGATCATATTTTGTATTAAAAATAGTACAGCCGCACGGCTATACTCAGTTTTAAAATTTTTAAAAAAAAAACATGTGTTGACATGTGGCTCCAAATGGTTGGGGGACCTTTTTTGTATTAAAAATAGTATAGCCGAACGGCTATACTCAGTTTTGAAATTTTTTTTTTTTAAAACATGTGTCGACATGTGGCTGCAAATGGTTTGTATTAAAAATAGTATAGCCGCTCGGCTATAGTCTTTTGAAATTTTTTTGTGTTGACACGTGCCTCCAAAGGGTTGGGGGAGCTTTTCGATTATTAAAAATAGTATAGCCGCGCGGCTATACTCAGATTTTAAATTGTTTTTAAAAACATGTGTTGTCACGTGGCTCCAAATGGTTGGGACACCTTTTTTCTATTTAAAATAGTATAGCCGGACGGCTATACTCAGTTCTGAATTTTTTTTTTAGCTACACAAGTGTTGACACGTGTCCACAAATGGTAGGGGGGACTTTTTGTATTAAAAATAGTATAGCCGCTCGGCTATACTCAGTTTTGTAATTTTTTATTAAAAACATGTGTTGACAAGTGGCTAAATGGTTGGGGCCCTTTTTTTAATTTATTAAAAATAGTATAGCCGGTCGGCTATACTCAGTTTTGAATTTTTTTTTGAAAAGACCAGCGTTGACACGTGTTTCCAAATGGTTGGGGGAACTTTTTTGGAAAAAAAGTAGTATAGCCGCTCGGCTATACAAAACATGTGTTGACGCGTGGCTCCAAATGGATGGGGGACCTTTTTTGTATTACAAATAGTATAGCCGCCCGGCTATACTCTATTTTGAAATTTTTTTTAAAAAAACATGTGTTGACACGTGACTCCAACGGGTTGGGGGAACTTTTTTATTATTTAAAACAGCATAGCCGTGCGGCTATACTCAGATTTTAAATTTTCAAAAAAAACATGTGTTGACACGTGGCTCCAAATGGTTGGGACACCTTTTTTCTATTTAAAATAGTACAGCCGCACGGCTATACTCAGTTCTGAATTATTTTTTTCCAAAACACAAGTGTTCACACGTGTCTCCAAATGGTAAGGGGGACTTTTTTGTATTAAAAATAGTATAGCCGCGCGGCTATACTCTGTTTTGCAATTTTTTTATTAAAAACATGTGTTGAGACGTGGCTAAATGGTTGGGGCCCTTTTTTTATTTATTTAAAATAGTATAGCCGGTCGGCTATACTCAGTTTTGAATTTTTTTTCAAAAACAAGTGTTGACACGTGTTTCCAAATGGTTGGGGAACTTTTTTGTTAAAAAAAATAGTATAGCCGCTCGGCTATACTCCGTTTTGCAATTTTTTCAAAAAACCGTGCGTTGACACGTGGCTCAAAAAGGTTGGGGAACCTTTTTTATATTAAAAATAGTATAGCCGCGTGGCTATACTCAATTTTTTTAAAATAAAAAAATATAGTATAGGCAAGCGGCGTTACTGGGTTTTTTTTTATTATAAAAAAAAGTTGAATATAATAAATAGTGTAGACGAGCAGCTGTGGTCTTTTACATATGTATTCGCATATATGTACACACACATATATTCAACAATACATTCGTGTTCTATACGCGTCTAACGTTTTCTTTAAAATGCAAACATATATTAGTCTTATTTGTAATGTTTTATACACGTATTTTTTCAAAATTTTCAATAACACACACATATTCACGTATTATATAAATAATTCTCACATATTATGGAATAAGAATAACATATGGTATAAAAATTATATTAAAACATCAAATAGAGGAAGATTAATATATACTTTGGTTCTTTTCTCTTTTCTTTTTTTTAAAAAGGAGTACAGCCGGGCGGCTATACTCCATGTTTTTCAATTTTTTATAAAAGACATGTGCTGACATGTGGCGCCACAAGGCTGGAGTCTTTTTTATAATTAAAAATAGTATAGCCGCACGGCTATACTCAGTTTTGATTTTTTTTTTATAAAAAAAACGTGTGTTGACACGCGGCTCCAAATGGTTGGGGATCATATTTTGTATTAAAAATAGTATAGCCGCACGGCTATACTCAGTTTTAAAATTTTTTTTAAAAAAACATGTGTTGACATGTGGCTCCAAATGGTTGGGGGACCTTTTTTGTATTAAAAATAGTATAGCCGACCGGCTATACTCAGTTTTGAATTTTTTTTTTAAAAAAACATGTGTTGACATGTGGCTCCAAATGGTTGGGGGACCTTTTTTATATTAAAAATAGTATAGCCGCGCGGCTAGACTCCGTTTTTTTTTAAATAAAAAAAATATTGTATAGGCGAGAGGCCTTATTGGGGTTTTTTTTTTTAATTTTGAAAATTTGAATATAATAAATAGTATAGACGAGCGGCTATAGTCTTTTACATGTGTATTTGCATATATATACTCACACGTATATACATATATACATGTATGTTGGTATGTATTTTTCAACAATACATTCGTGTTCTATACACGTCTAACTTTTTTTTTAAAAAGCAAACATATATTAGTCGTATTTCTAATGTTTTATGCACTTATTTTTTACAAAATTTTTAGTAACACACACAGATTCGAATTAAAACTAATTAGTTAATTATTTAAATTAAAATTTTCAGTAACACACACAAATTCACGTATTATACAAATAATTCTCACATATTATGGAATAAGAATAAGATATAGTACAAAAATGAGATTAAAACATCAAATAGAGGAAGATTAATATGTACTTTGGTTCTTTTTTATTTTATTTTTTAAAAGGAGTACAGTCCTGGCAAATTTGAAATTTTGTGGCCTACTTTTATTCAGTAGTACATGAAAATTTTGTGTATAATACGTGAATTTTGTATGTATTTTTGTTCAATAATATATAAAAATTATGTGTATAATACATGAATTTTCTTGGGGAAATGCCACGCCTTGACCTTGAAGATCCTTATGCAGGAACCATTATGTAAATAATTTCAGGGAGTTAAACTCCCGCTAAAACAGAATTATTTAAAGAAGACTCAGAAACTTCTGAATATTGTATGTTTGTTTTTTAAATAACTGGGTATGGAAAATGGAAGTTTTATTGGAAAATACATACTTATGTGTATAATATAAATTAAATGGGAAAATGCTGTAATAAAAGAGAATAGCCGCGCGGCTATACACTTATATTTACAAAGTATAAATGCTTGGCTATACTATTTATCACAAAAAGGGGACGCTTAGGAGGCTAGCTAGGAGGCTTACGAGTATAGCCGCGCGGCTATACTATTAATTTTATTTTTAAAAAACCCAATATCGTCGTACGGCCGTACTCTTTAAATATATTGTATTTAAAGGTATAGCCGGGCGGCTGTACTTCAGGACTCCTAGCCGGCTTTTAAATTACGAGTATAGCCGGCTATACAATTAATTTGAAAAAATAAAAACACACCCGTATAGCCGCTCGGCCATACTCGTCGAATATACAATATATCCGTACGCTGCACGATTAATTTAAAAAACATAAAATTACCCCAATATAACCGCGTGGCTATACTATTTATTACCAAAAAAACAAAAAAAGAAGAAGAAAGGGTGACCTGCCTAGCTGCCAGGCGGGCTTAATTTATGATTCACAGCTGTTGAACTTAATTTACGATTTCGCCTCCGAGAAGTTGCACGAAGGTACAGTCCCGATACATAATCTGAGATAATGGAAGCGCAGCAGAGCAGAGGATAGAGTGGTGGCCATTGGGGAGCGACATCGCTTGGCGGGAAAAGTTGATTTGGTGGGACATGCGTCATATGGTTTTGGGGTGAGCGTGAGACAAACATGGACGGTCTGATCGTGACTAGTTTTCCCATTCTTCACTTCATTTTCACCCTTTTTAGACCTGATGCCAGATTTTCAAGTCGTAAATTAAGCATAAAGCATTGGTCGAGGGGTTTAAATATGTACGAATATTTTAAAAATATAACCGCAGGCAATACTATTTTTTTTGTAAGGTTACGGGTATAGCCGTGCGGCTACACTATTAATTAAAAAAACCCAACATCGCCGCACGGCTCAACGCCGTAAATATATTAAAAGTAAAGCCGGGCGGCTATACTATTTATTTTAAAACGCCGGTATAGCCGCCTGGCTATACTATTTATTGCGCTAATAAAAAATGAAGCGTATAGCCGCGCGGCTATACTATTAATTTTAAAAAAATAAAAGTATCCCAGTATAGCCGCCCGGCTATACGTTTATAATATATTATACACATTATAGCCGCCCGGCTATACTATTTATTACAAACAAAGAAAGGAGGACCCGCCTAGCAGATGGGATGGCTTAATTCACGATTCACAGCTGTTGAACTTAATTCACGATTTCGCCTTCGAGAAGTCAAACGAAGGTACAGTCCCGATACATAATCCGGGATTTGCAGCAATGATTTTGTTCTTAATTTGATTAGGCTTTAATCGAATTTTCAATTGGGAGGAGAATGGGCAAATGGGTGCATCGCCAGATTTGCTTGCGTCTTGTATTCTTAAGCGCGCGGCTATACTGTTTAAATATATATACAACCTATCTTTCCAGTTCTTGCAAGTTTGTAACCCCAAATATTTGATTCCCATTTCACAAAGCTACAAACTGAGCTCAAATTTTTCTTATCAAATTCATTCAATTTAATATTGTCTAGTCTTTTTTTCTTCTCTGACTCCTTTATGCTTGAAGGTGTTGTACATCAGTACATCATTTGAACATGCTATATGGGATCACCTGGTATTCGATGGACACCACAGAACGACATGTTTTATGGTTGTAAAACTTCTGTGACAGTTCTCAAGGACCGAAACTCATTACATTACAGCATCCTCTATGGGCTGAAATTACTCTCTGCAATATTAGAGAAGCAAAACATGCAAAGAAAGATGGTTCGGTAAAGAAAATTGTTTGAAAGCACAAGTGGCAGTCTTTCATCCAAGTATCTTTGGTTAATATCTTCACTAGCTCTCAACTGGTCTGCCAAAACCCACTCAAACCATTTTTGATCTCCTTTCATAGATCACAATCTCTTTCTGTGGTAAGACAACATCTCTTCCTTTTGTTCAGCCTCAACATCCTGAAATGCAAACTGTTGATCAGGAACAGAAACCAAGTTTCTTTGATTTGCCTTGTAACCAATCCAGTTTTTGATGAATTTGCTCGCTAAGTAGGTTCAACCTATCTCCAGAAAGAAATTCATGCCTCAGTCCTTCAAAGTGACCCAGCTGGAACCAGGTTGTCTTACAGTTCCACTATGTTTCATCTTCTCTCGAATTCTGGCGACATCACTCCATCTATTTGCAGAAGCATATAAATTAGATAGCATAACAAAAGCATCACTACAGTCCGGTTCTAAATCGTCAATGCTTTTTGCAGCTCTTTCAGCCACATCCAAATTGGAATGCATCTGACAAGCACTAAGTAGAGTTAGCCACACCATCTTATTGGCTTGCACAGGCATGTTCTTTATCAGCTCCTCTGCTTCCTCCAACTTACCACATCGTCCTAAGACATCCACCATACATGCATAGTGCTCAAGTTTCACCTCAACACACTTATGCTGCGAGAAAAACTTGAAAAAGCGTCTTGCTTTCTGCAACATCCCAGAATGGCTACATGCAGAAAGCAACCCTGTGAATGTAATTTCATCTGGATTGACACCTGTACGTATCATTTGGTTAAAGAGAGTCAAAGCCCACATGCCACAACCATGTTGTGCACATCCAACTATCGTTGAGTTCCATGATACAATATTCTTGTCACCAATTCTCTTAAATATAGCAACTCCATCATTTATATTTCCACACTTGGTATGCAAGACAATAAGAGAATTGCCGACAAAGACATCATTTTCAAAACCTAGCTTAATAGCTGTTGTATGAATCTCCTTGCCCCTATCAAGATCTTCTAATCCACAACATGAATTCAAAGCACTAGTGAAAGAAGACTGATTTGGAAGGACACCCAATTTCATCATGTCCCTGAAAACCTTTAACGCTTCTTCGTGTTCACAATTCAAACCATATCCTGTTAAAAGAGCTGTCCATACTACCACATTTTTATGTAAACTCTCCTTGAAAACCTTGTAAGAATTCTCCATTTGCTTGCAGTTCGCATAGAGTGTTATAAGTGAAGCAGCTACAAACTCGTCAAAGCAGTACCCTAACTTGACAATCTGACCATGAATCTGAACACCTAAATGTAAACGCAACAAATTTGCACAAGCTGTCACCACAGAGACAAATGTGGTCAAAGTGGGCTGTACACCAGAACCCATCATCTCCCAAAATAGTACCAAGGCTTCATCCGTCCTCCCATTCTGGTCAAGCCCGGCAATCATCGAAGTCCACGAAATCACATTCTTACAAGGCATTAGCTTAAACAAGTTTTTAGCATCTTCCACTCGTCCATTACTAAAGTATCCATGAACCATTGAATTCCACACAGCCATATCCCTCACCGGCATCTTGCGGAACAAGCGCTCTGCCATCTGAACTTCACCAAACTGCAAGAACCCATTCATAATCGTCGTCCAAGAAACCACACTCTTTCCAGGCATTCCATCAAAAAGCTCCTTAGCCTTACTTAAATCCCCACAATCCAAACACCCTTTCATCATTGAATTCCAACACACTGTATCTTTCACAGGCATTTCGTAGAACAGTTTCAGAGCATCATCAAGCCTATGTTGTCTCGAATAGCCCGTAATCATCATGGTGTACAAACTAACACTCGGAAAAGGGATTTCATTGAAAACTAGACGAGCTTCGTTGAGTTTTTGGTTCCTTAAGTGATCAGAGAGCAGTGACTTGTAAGATGAGGTGGTCAATTTGGTGTAAGTCATCAAACCCACCAAGCATTTGGAGAAGCTTGTAAGGTTTTTGTGGAAATCAGAGAGTGAAATTGGAAAGTGTGAGATTCCAATGTTTTGAAAAATGGCGGGAACTCTCAGCATGACCGTCAATCCGTAACCGAATATAGGAAAGACAAAATTATCCGAAGAGAGACAGCGGGGTGGTTTTAGAACATCAAGGCTGAAACGCTGCGTTTCATCTGTGCCCATCTGGCAAAGAATATAACTTTTTTGATATCTTAGGAACAATTTTTATGGCACAAAGCTTAGAAGAAGAATGTACCACCAAAAAGAAGACTTAAAAATGTGAGGCAAGTAAGAATCTTGGCATTTCTTGCTTTGTTTGCCTTGTCTATGAAGCATCCATCTCCTTTACAACCCCACAAAGCCCTTTGGAACCAGCAGCCTTGGCAAGAAAAGAACCAAAACCTGCATGCCATGGCCAGTTGCTTATATATAAGCTAAGACCATTTCTTGTGCTTAACACATGTAACACGTACAACAACCTTTTTCTTTTCCATTGAACTTTTGGGCTCATCCAGCAGCTTTTGATCTTACAGAAATGGCCAACCAGCAGTTAAAGTCTGTTGCTGGCCTGCTTTTGCTTCTCAATTTCTGCATGTATGTCATTGTTTTGGGCATTGGAGGCTGGGCCATGAACAGAGCTATTGACCATGGTTTCATTATTGGTAAACCTCTCTCTCTCTCTCTCTCTCTCTCTCTCTCTCTCTCTCTCTCTCTCTCTCTCTCTCTAGTTTAGACTTTACATCACATGCACTCTCCATTTGCTAAATCTGAGTGAGGCTTTGCAGGTCCTGGTTTTGATCTCCCAGCACATTTCTCACCCATATACTTCCCAATGGGAAATGCTGCAACCGGGTTCTTTGTAACATTCGCTTTGATCGCCGGAGTTGTTGGTGCTGCTTCAGCCATTTCCGGAATCAACCATATTCGATCTTGGACAGCTGATAGCTTGCCATCCGCAGCCGCAGCTGCTACCGTTGCCTGGACCCTCACCCTCCTTGCCATGGGGTACTTACACATTGCCATCCTAAAACAGCACATGTATACAAATTCTTCAAACTATTTTCTCTTTATATTAAGCTAACCGGGTACCTAATTCGTGCAGCTTCGCTTGCAAGGAGATTGAGCTTCGTATCAGAAATGCGCGTCTGGTAAGATAAAAAGAAATTCTTTTCTATTCAAACCTTAATCTTCCAGAGATTTTATATTGAAACATACTTGCTCTGTTTCATGCAGAGAACACTGGAGGCATTCTTGATCATCCTTTCAGCTACGCAGCTTCTGTATATAGCAGCCATTCATAGTGCTGCATCAAGGAGATGAAGTTGGAAAAGTTGAATGACTTTTGTGTTTGTGTGCTGTCTCTGTGTGTGCATTGTTTTGTTTAATTCTCTGTTCTTTTCACCCTCATCCTACCCTTTTTTTCCTTTGTATAAACCTGCCCATGGTTACGGTGTCAATAGTGTGATATGATTTGATTGATTTGTATTCGATTTATATAGCAACAATAAATAGTACTAAAATAAAATTTACATGATCGTTTAGCAGTTTTTTCTATGAAGCACCGAATCAATCTAAGGGGTAAAGAGAACATTTTTCAACTCCAATCGATAAGGTAACTAAACCAGCAATGGATGCACACAAGTGTCTAATCCTTGACGAAAACCTAATGACTACAAGAGCTCAACATGCCAAATAAACACCACAAATTGTTTGAAGAGAAAATTCATACATCAAACAGTTCCACCATGAGGTTATATATAGAGGGGCAGAAATTTTCATATTATGCATACGAAAAAGCCAGATCCATCACAACATCAAGTGAAGTTTGATATTAAAAAAGTTTTTGCAAATTTATGTCACACCATTGGCCTACCAATGCAAAAAAGGAACTAAAATCGACATAGAAAACTATTCTGCAAAATTAACAAGAAAGAAAGGTTGTAAAAGCAGGAGATATACAGCTGCCTACCATTCCCGACACTATCACCACAAATATAATCAGGCCTCTTGCCCATTATTCTTTAGGGAAAATTTATAAAGTTCTAATATCAAAATATCATAAAACTCTCTGAAGGGTCTTCACTTTCACAAGCTTAGAGAGTCCACTGAAACCCTTTGTGCTTCGTTCTGCATCAGACAAAACCTACAAAAATCAACCAACATTCAGTTTGAAAGGTACTAAAAACTTAAACTGTGGCATCAGTCAAGTCCATATAAAATTGTTAAGTACGAAGGCAACGCACATATCTCAATTCTGGCTGAGTGCCGTAAGATTGAATCTAAAGATAAGTATAGGTCCTTAAAGATAAAAGAAAAGTATAAGCAGAAAAAATGGGCTCCTCAAAGAGCAAAATATGATACCCCGTTCTTTTAATTTCTAGTACGATCTCTACCAAGTATTTACAATCCATGAACAATCTAAAATCAAGGGAGATAAATTAAACAAACTTTAGCAGAACCTTAACACAAGATAGGTCCTTTAATTTAGGAACAAGACTCCTAGAACTCTTGTATTTCCTATGTCTATCCAATACCAATTCCTTCTATGTGAGGCCAGGTTAAAACCTTAAGTACTGAATAAGTCCCTCTTATGAAGAAGCCTCAACAATCTCCTCTTTTAAACCAAAAACCAAAAACCCAAAATTCTGACCCAAAGTACTGTTATATCCTTACTTTCTTCTCTCTGCTTTGCTACTCAACACCTGTAGTGTGACAATTCCACTAGATTTGTAAGTAAAGTTCCTTATAAATTCAGTAAAATAAACACATTATACAACACATCAAACACAATCCTCCATCCCCTATTTATGTCATAGGCAACATAATAACCAAATAAAAACCTTTCATGAGAAAATAGTAACTGAGGAATTTCAGGACAAAGAATCTTAACAGTTTCATTCCTTAGCTACTATTTTTCACTAAAACTGCAATCTACACAAGCATAAATCAGACACCTACTAGACCTTAGTTGGAAAAGATCAAGAATTCAAAATTTCTGAAACACAGTTAACAGTTATAACACAAAACAAGTATGACATCCCTGTAACATCCTAAAGACTCTCACTTCTCTAGCGAGCCAGTCTGCTCTATATACACATGGACAAAAATTACATTTTGAGTAGTAAGTAATAAAGCAAAACTTGAGAACAAAAAAAATATATATCCATAAATAAAAGGTAGAAAAATCCCAACCTGAACTTATCTACTGGAGCCTGTTATCGCTTCCAGAATTCCACAGCAGCTAAACCAAGATGTTTTTCGGGGAACTGGTGGGGCCGGAGTTACCAGAGGCTGCATAAATTCCATCGAAAAAATTGCATTCAATTATCAAGGCAAAAAGAGATCTGACATCAAACTTTCAATGAAGAAAAAAATATGCAGGCAATACCTGCTTTTCAGAATATTCTGGAATCTCAGGATTTTTGCTGGATTCAGCATCATTACTAACTTGAGCCCGAGAAGTACCTAATGATGGCAATACTTTACTCTCATTTTCTCTAGAAACAGATTCCACCGTACTTGAAGACGCCTTAGCAGTCTCATTCAGTAACGGAGATGTTCTATTCTCAATTTTCTTTGATACAGGATCCGTCAAAGTTACAGGAGTTCCAGTGGGCAACAATTTCTCTGCACCATTCTCCAACCCCGTTTTTACTACAACATTGGAGAAAACTGAACTTTCAACCGGTGTACTCTCTGTAACTGAACTTGTATTCTTCACAGCTGGTGCACCTTCGGTAGTCTGAATCACTTCTGGTGGTGAAGAATCAATTGACCTTACCAAATCATTATGAGGTTTCTCCTCTGAAACTGAAGCATAGGAATCCTCCTTCTGCCTCCTCTCAACAACTCGAGACTCGTCATCTGAACTACTACTGCTTGAGCTTCTATCATCCCCATTATGTGATCCTTTTCCAGATTTCGCACGCTCAATAATCACATTTTTGCTTGCGGAATCCTGTTTCAATTCCCTCTCAATTCTAACACCATCATCGTTCTTCAATCCAACCTTCTGAGCAGCCTCCACACCACTAGGAGCTCCCTTCCCGGACTTATCCTCAGAAACAACTGGTGGAACTGATGATGGGCCTCGCTCGCCCAGCTCCTCATTGCTCTTCTTAAATGGATCCTGCTGGTTATGATGCTTCTGAAATGCAGTGGAGCCAACCTCACCACCATCACTTCCTTTCTCATCTTGGGAGGTCACTTCATTATTTCCTAACATGGTTTGATTCAATCACAAGAGTTTCAATCAAAATCAAGCAAAGCTGGGACTTCAACAAAAACCCATTAAGCCAATTTTAACCGAAGAAAAGAGAAAACCGAAAGTAACATTAGAGACGCATAGAGAATGAATAGAGAGATGCGTAATTAGCAAATACCCATTTACCCAAATGGGCAAAATTAACCAAAACCAAAGATTGACTCTCAATTCAATCAAAAAAAATGGAACCAAACCAGAGCAAAACAAAAGAAACTAGCAAATACCAATTAGCCCAAATTGAAAAAATAACCAGAAGAAACACTGAAAAAGGTGCAAGAGCAATTGAGTGCCATATGGGTAAGTGTGGGATTGATGCAATAAAATAAAGGACATGCATGAATAAACAAAGCACCTTGAGGATTGTCGTCGGTTGAGGATTTGCCATTGTGGGTTTCCTTTTCTTTCTTTTTCTTGGCAGCTTTTCTCTTCTTAGCACCTGATGGCATGATTATAGGCTCTCTCTCCTCTTGTTGGGGATGTACAAGAATGGGTCTCTCGCAGATGATAGATCCTCTTGTTCAAGACCCCCCCGATTCTCTTCTGCCTCTGAAAGTGTCTTATGTGGGACTGTGAAGGCAACTGGATATATGTTTTTCAAAAACAAAACAAAATTTAAAAACAAAAACAAAAAAGTAAAAACCTTGAAATGGTAACAATGGAACGACTTGGAAGGGGATGAGAACTTTCTCCTCTATTGGGATTTCCGAATGAATTGTTGTGCAAAGGAGGCGAGGCTCTGTCTCTCTGTGTTCTGTATATCAAGATTCTGCGTGTTTGATTGGGCTAATTTTATTTGTTTTTCTTTATTTTTGGTAAATAAAAAAAACTAATTTCTTTGTTTATTTTTTTGGGTACTAAAAATTGGAGAAAGATGTCCGAGTCCGCGGGCTTAATTTCAATGCAAGTGTCATTTTGTGAAGGGTGGGATCCTGATGTGGATTTTTCAAAAAATTTTGAAATTCGGAATGTTTGTGCAGAGTGGGAAGAAAAATAACCAAAATATTTTGGGGTCGGGTGGGTCAGTTCTTGGAAATGTGGCTAGAAGTAGAACAAATGGGGTGTGTGTGGTGTGCAATCTTTCACATGTTTTTTTTTTTTTTTTTTTTGGTATTAAAATTTTGGGTTCCAAATTCCAATTGCCAATGTGTCGTGTTTAATTTGGTATTATTGTTGGACGGACCTAATGAATTTTTTTTGCTTTTTCTTGGGGGTGTTTGGTTGGATTAGGGATGTACATACTAATAATGGATCTGGGCTGCATGTGATTCTATGTGAGCCTGTGACTGTCATTATTATTTTATGGTTGGAACTTGGAGGTAGAGTTGGCTCAAATGTGATGTGATTTGGAAATTTTGATATGGTGCTCAGCAAAAGCTACTACAAATACAATGCTTTGGGCAAAATTTGTCTAGTTGGCTTAAATTACTTAGTTAGGGAACTTATTATACACATTGATAATATAATAACTAGTGAGCAATTTGAAAGAATAAATAAATAGTTTATGGTGATTGTTTTTTTATGTTTGGATTTAAATTTCAATCTGTAAATTGAATTTTCTCCTTGTCTCTAAACAAAAAAAAAAACCCGTCTCCTATTTCTGACCATTCTTCTTCAAGCATGGATGATTATTTTTCTTACTAATTAGGACAGGCTCGCTCCATGGAGAAAAACTTAAATGAAATGAGAGTAACATTATTTTGCTATCTCGACCAATCACGTTATGCCAAGTGGAAAAGTTATCACGCATGGCATAATGTCTCCCCTTCACGGTGTGTGTTAAGCATATTTTATGTGTATTATTATGTATTTAGAACATGTTTTAGAGAGCAATGTCCATAAATAAATATGTGCATACTTGATAAGTTAGAATTAGTCTTTAGTCTATTGGTAGTTGTCTTCATTTAGTTGAAGGTTTCAAATTCGACTCTCATGAATAATATAAAGATATATATTTGTTTAGATCATGTTTTATTGTGAGTTTGTTGATTTGGTGTGAAAATAATTTATAGATATGTTGTCATTTGTGAAAATGGGAAAAAAAGTAACAAGTTCACAACTTAGCCGAAACCAAATTAGGCAAGTAAGTGAACAAATAGGCTTTAACCTTGTGAGAATGCAAAAGAATGCAGCCTATAGAGACATCTAGTGGAGCCATCTAAGGTAAGTGAACAAATAGGCTTAACCTTCTTTTGCTCAAAGATGATTGCTAGTGGAGCCATCTAATCTCAATTGTCAATGACAACAAGGCATATCAACAGAAAGAACAAATTAGAATAATTGAGATTAACAAAAAAGCCAAATGAAACACATACATACATCTGTCATCTAAATTCAAAATTTGAAAAAAGTGGATATTGGAGTTGTTTGTTCTTTTTTGACTAAATTCCTATATTATAGTCTCACATCTCACATTCTGAGTGATGAAATATCATCTTAGTCTAAGTTTTTAACACCAACAAGTTGAAGAAAAAAAAAAAGCATTTAGTTCATTGCAAATGGGAAAAAAAAAAAAAAAAAAAAAACCTAGAGATCCTTGCAATAAGGAATTCCTCTTATCGGGATATTCTCCAATAAGCATTTAAGTTAAGAATTGGTTACATACTTCTAATCTCGATCGTTGGATTGCATCTAAGAGACTACCAACATACATTTAATGAAAACAATTCGACGATAAATATTAGAAGTATGTAACCAATCCTTAACATAAAATACTTATTGGAGAATCTCCCCCCCTTATCATGTTTTATCACAAACAACACCACAAACACCGACAAGTTCCTTGTCAAAAGCTATGTGGAGAACCTTTTTTTCTTCTTCTTTTTGTTCTTTAATATATAACAAAATTAAAGTGGGTGAGGGGACATTTATAATTGCTGATTCACACATATCACACTCAAAATGTTTCAACATTCTTGACTTATTGGATACTAGCCTCTTCGCACGCGCTTCTGCTCATGCGAGAGGCTTTTTTAAAAAAAATTTCAAAATTTATTTTTAAATTAAAAAAGATAATGGATAGTTGTGTTCCATAAAAAGAGGATCCATTATCTGACTTTTCTTTTAATTTTATATTTTTTTAATATGAAAAAGTGTGAATTTACCATATTATTCTCATTTAATTAATAATTTCAATTCTTAATGTTTGCATTAACGGTATTTTTTAGTATTTTGAATGTTTTAACCATTCTTTTCCTTTTGCTTTATATACATGGATAAATATTAATCAAAGAATATATAAATATAGATTATAAATGAATGGGGATAATTATCTTTATTTATGAAGACCCAAATTGAATATTTAACATTAAAGATTCATGATTAAGACGTAAGGTGGGAAAGATGCATTTTTGTCGTTCATATATGATCTAATAATTGATATTTAAGTTCTCAAATTAGTCATTGTTGCATTAAAAATTTAAAATTGCACCATAATCCAAGCACAAATTAGAAAAAAGCCCAAACAATTAGGTGGACTTTACGACAAGACTAAAGATCCAATGTAAGTCCATTGTTTTAGGCCCATAATCAAGATCTTTAAATCAAATTCCATCGGACGGTCATTAACCTAAGAAGATCATACACCTCAATAGCACACAAACATTTCCCAAAAAAACAGAGCAGCTCGTCAGCTCTGTATCGTTCATAACCCAACCCAGTAGAGACCAAAATGTAAAACACTGGTTGGGTTTCGGAGTTTCAGATCCATAAAGCTTCAAACTCAAAGGCTCGTTAAATCTCGTAGCAATTTGTCTTCTTTTTCAGTTTGATCTCAATTCTTTGCTTTTCTTCAAGGAAACAGAGCCTGAAGAAGAAGAATGGATGCTTTAAGAAAACAAGCCAGTAAGCTTCGAGAGCAGGTCGCAAAACAGCAACAGGTGATTTGCGAACACCCATTTATTTGCTTTAGTATAATTCTCTTGTTCTTCGTTCCTTAGCGCCTAGGCGGCCGCCTAGGCCGATTTTTCGAACACTGTTTTTTTTTTATATCTTTCTTAAGTTGGATAGTTCACTGTTTGGTTACAGAGAAAATGCGGCATGGGCTTTATGCTTGTGTGATTTGCTAAATAAATGAATAGCTTACTAAAGTTGAAGTGATTTCCAGTGGTACCCAGTTCATTATTGGATCGAAATGTAACTGACTGTTGCTGATTTCTGAATGCTCTGTTTGTTTCCTAAGAAGAGATACGAATGATTGGCAGTTAATTGAATTAATCAAATTTGGGTCATTTTAATTTGAAATTGTGCCTGTAATCTTTATAGAACCAAATCAATGGAGCAAATGGGTTTTCTCTGCTGCAGGCTATAGATCAAATGTAATTGGAATTTATGCTTTATTTGTGAAGGTTGAATTCGTTTTTTTAAATCGACCCGAATTTGGTAATTATCTGTACTTTTTTTTATGGCAGAAATTGGTAGTGGTGGATTATTTTGGGAACATACTTTATGTAATTTATAGCATGCTTGATGGTAGTTGAGATACAAGTGTAGAAGATACTACCTTCGGATTGCTTACTTCAAATATTTAAGTTCATTTTGGTGCAAATTCAGCAAATACTGTAGAACTCCATTATGTTTTTCCATGCCTCCGTTCTTGCTGTTTTATGTTTCTGAACTAGTTAGAAATATTCTTCCATCGATTTGTTACTATCAATTGTGAAGTTATATTGTCTTTTTGAATTTCAGGCTGTAATAAAGCAGTTCAGTGGGACTGGTTATGAAAGCTCAGATGTTATGGTAATAGATGAGGTTGAGATGCAGAGACATCAACAGCTAGAGAAACTGTACAGGTCCACTCGTGCAGGAAAGGTACAGATATGACCAAGAGCCATTTTGACATTATACATTAACTTGAAAAGCTCTATTCATTCTATCTTTCTGGTACCAAACTTCTTATATCTGTTAAAATCATTTTCGTCATATTTATTCCCAGGATTTTCAGAAAGAAGTTGTTAGAGCAGCAGAAGTGTTCACAGCCATAGGGTATAAGCATATTGAAGCAGGTAGAAATTTATTATTCATTTAAAATGACATTGGATTATCTAATGGGAAATGTGTATTGAAGTGAAGAACCTAGGAATTTAGCTTCTAACTTCACGTAGTAAATAGAACACATGTAATGCCTTTGTAGTTGCAGTTATTATTTGTAATCTTTTTGTGGTAGTCAGGAACCAAGTTGTCTGAGGATTGTAGCAGATATGGTGCTGAAAACACAAATGATAAAATTTTAGCTAAGGGTGCATCTATATATGGTGATGCTCGTAAGCATGTGGAAAAGGAACAAGAAGACTTCAATAAGCTGCTATCTTCACAGGTTGACTTCTAAGTATAATTTTATTTATGTTTTGCTAATGAAAACATTATTGGATATTTTCTATCATATCTTGTAATTATTAAAACCATTCTGGAAGAAATTAGTTCTTTATCGCACAGCTGGATACATGATTCATCTGCAAACACACACACATCAATTTTATATTACTTTTTTTTCAATGACAAAAGTATTCTGTATTTCTGGCAATTATTTCTCAACCATGGTTTCATTTAAGCATTTGTATGTAAGTTTCTCATCCAAAATTAAAGGAGAAGTGAAGAAAGACTAAGCATTGTAGTCATTTGGTGTTGTGGTGTTGTGGTGCAGGACATGAAGTCTTTCATGAATATTTTTAAAGTACACATGTGTGTGGTTTCAGAATTATATTTTGAAATGTTACTAAGTGGAGTACAATAGACTTACATTTGAATCTTCTGAGTAGCTTGCAACTTCAAATGGACTTTTAATACAATTAAATTTGTATAAGCACATTTCATTAATGAACTAAGATGAAGCATGCAACTTATCATTCTCTTTGTTATTAGATTTTAGATCCGTTAAGAGCAATGATAGCTGGTGCTCCTTTGGAAGATGCTCGCCATCTTGCTCAACGTTATAGTCGAATGAGGCAAGAAGCAGAGACACAGGTAAAACGCATTCCTATCTCATCATGCGTGATAAGATTTGCCTTATAAACTCATTATTGACCATAAGACACAAACAGGCCGTAGAAGTTTCCAGAAGACAAGCACGAGTAAGAGAACTCCCAAATCCTGAAAATGTTGCAAAGCTGCAGGCAGCGGAAGCAAAGATGAAAGAATTAAAAGCAAACATGGCAGTTCTGGGTATAGAAGCTTCAGCTGCATTGGCTGCTGTGGAAGCACAGCAGCAAAGACTGACTTTCCAGAGGCTTGTTGCACTGGTAAGAATGCTCATGATTTTCAGGATATGAGTTTCTGTGTTGAAGATGATAATAATTATGCAGTTATACGCATATTAAGCTTAGCTTTGTTAAGGTTGAAGGAGAAAAGACTTACCATCTGAGAGTGGCTGCCATTCTTGGTGAGGTTGAAGCTGAGGTTAGTTCCACTCAGGATTGTCTTAAAATAAAAAAATTTCCCATTAAAAAAATCTGAACTTATGTCATGGCCTGGATTTTGTGTCAGATGGTTTCAGAGAAACAACGGAAAGAGTCTGCTCCTCCCGTGATTCCACAAGAGAACTCCTCAGAGAAAACAATGTACTTCTTGGCTGAAGTATGCTACTACTTTTTCTAATCTTGGAGGCTTTCTTTTATTTTTCCTAAGGCCCTTAATTCTCTGATTTAAGGCCTCTTTTAGCTATTTCTTGAACTGGCTCCCTCACACACCAGATTTCAGGTACCTCGAAGAATCTGAACTTCTATCTTTGTACTCTTTCAGGCAACACATTCTTTCAGTGCTGCATCAGAGAAGGAACTAAGCTTGTCAGTGGGTGACTATGTTGTTGTACGAAAGGTAACCTCCTCGAGAATCTGACCATGCTGTTGTACTCTTTCAGGCAACACATTCTAAGCTGATTAACCAATGCCTCTTAAATTATGAGTGGACTCCCTCTGTCACTGAGGTTTCTCTGTCATTGCCAAATCTTAGGTTTTTCTTGTTTAAATTTGACTTGTCTAATATTTGTTTGTTCACTGTTCTGAAAAACTTATTATCCAGGTGAGCCCATCAGGATGGTCAGAAGGAGAGTGCAAAGGTAAAGGAGGATGGTTTCCATCAGCCTATGTGGAGAAGCGCCAGCGGCTTCCAGCCAGTGATCTCAGTGCAGAAGTTTACTGAGTCCTGCCCAAGCATTCATCTGGTGGTTAGTTTCGTTTTTTAACAATTCTGTTATCGTCACAAAATGACGAGGATTTGTTGGTCATTGCTGGGGTTTTCATGTTCATGTTTGTCCTTCATGGCATGATGTAGTCAGGACATGCGTGTGCATATTTTATCTTTCAAATTTTCATGGCACAATGCTTTATCATGATTCATGAATGCTATATAAATATGTATTTAATTGACTCGTGTTGTTTCTACAAAATATCATCAGATCATCCTAAATAAAAATTGCAAATGTGTGCCAAAACAAAATGGCTATCGTGAGGAGAGAGGAGGGACTGAGAAAGGAGGATGATCCTCTCCTTCAACAAGACACCATTTTCTTCTTCCTTCTCATATTGAAGGGTTCGTGTGAAATGCCAGTGCCACCGAGGATGCATAAATAAGCACCATCACTGATCTTCATAAGAAAATCATGGCTAAAAGAGAACAATAACTAATATGTCAACAATTATGAATGATTTCGACCCTACAAATAATTTATACATAAATATATGCAATAAAATTTTGAGAAGGCGGTTGTTGGCAATGATCGTAGATCGATGGTAAAAGAATACCAATATGGATATTTGAAATCTAAACAAATATACTGTTACACATAACACTTAAGCTTACACTGTCCAGTGGCATCCATTTATGTGCCACAAAGTTCTGTTATTAAAATTGTGTTTTTTCCTTTTCTGTAAAACCCAAATTCAAACCTTTAAATATAAATAATATATAAAATAAAGCTTTAACAGTAAAGTAAAAATAAAGAAACAAATAATAGATAAGAAAAACTAGTCAAAACTAAGAAAATAAGCCTAGAGTGGTGAAAGCACGTTGAAGACGCTGTCCTAAAGCTTTTATAGACATCCAACACTTGTAACCTCCAGACACATTAAACTAGAAAAATTAAGGCGATGAATAGAAAATAAAAATTGAAAATTAAACAATTGTAACTCCCATAATAAATAAAAGAAAACAGCAAAATATTAAAACAAAAAATAAAACGTTAAAGTTTAAAATCCTTTTTTTTTTTTTTGACGAAAAAATCCTTTCAAATAACAAGAAGTTGTACAGGTACTACACCCATGTTCGTCCAAACAAACCTTAAAACATGTTAAGCTAACACTTTCTCTAATCACACATCCACTGAATGTGTGCCAGAGTCTGTAACACTAGCTAGGATTTTACTCAAGTTCTGGTTATGTACTTGAGCTGGAATGAAGTGCCACCAAAGATGCATAAGCACCATCAGTGATCTTCATTAGAAATTCGTGACTTCCCTTCTCTGCAATCACACCATTCTTCACCACTGCAATTATGTCTGCTCCTTTTATCGTGGTGAGGCGGTGTGCAACAACAACGGTTGTTCTGTTCACAATAACGCTGTCCAATGCATCTTGTACTATGCGTTCGGACTCTGCATCCAGTGCGCTTGTAGCTTCATCAAGTAAAAGGATTTTGGGGTCCTTGAGTATGGCCCTTGCAATGGCGATTCTTTGCTTCTGCCCTCCTGATAACTGAACCCCTCGTTCGCCTACTGAGGTGTCATAGCCTTGAGGCAATGAAGATATGAAGTTGTGTGCGTTTGCTGCTTTGGTGGCTACTATGATCTCTTCCTCAGTAACATCTCCTTGCTTGCCATAAGCGATGTTGTCACGAATGGATTCGTTGAAGAGAACTGGTTCTTGACCAACCAACCCAATCTGCTGCCTCAGCCAGTTCAGCTTGAACTTTTGGATGTCCATTCCATCTAATAGTACATGACCTGAATCAGGATCGTAGAATCTCTCTATGAGGCCTATTACTGTTGACTTCCCACTGCCACTCTCCCCAACCAAAGCAACTGTCTGCAGATGGAATCCGAAGCTAAGCATGCATATAACTCAAAGAAGTAAACAAGATAGACAGAGCCATAACAGAGTGGTGGTGGTAATTACCTTTCCGGAGGGCATTTTCAAACAAATGTCTCTAAATATCTGCACATCTGGACGTGTAGGATACTTAAAGCTGACATGTTCTAGCTCGATTTCTCCAACTAAGGTCGGTAGTGTGGTGCCCTTATCGCTGCTTGAGTCAATCTTTGGCTTGCTCTCTAGAATTTGAAATATTGAAGCAGCTGAGTCCTTGGCTTTGTTGGAGTCAGGAGCCATGCCAGTAGCTTGTGAAACCCCCATTGCTGACATGGTTAGAGCAAAAAAAACCTGCAAGCAACGATTTGTTAGAATTGGAGCAAAAGAACTTGTCAATGAAAGCAAGAGGAAAGGAACAAGCACAGCTAGAATCCGACCTTGAATACTTGTTCAAATGTAGCTTGGCCATGTTTCACAAGAACAGCTCCAACGTAGAAAATTAACGCATTTGTGCAGAACATTAAGAAAAACGAAAATCCGAAACCTGCACCACTTACTACTCCTAACCGTACTCCTTGTTTCATGGGAGCATCACACTTCTTCTGGTATGCATCCATCACCTTCTTCTCAGAACAAAATGATGCAACAGTTCGGATGCTACCGATTGCGTCGTTTGCCACTTGACTGGCTTCTTCATACATAAGCTGCAGATTTTCAAAACATTACATGTACATTCACCACCACATTGTAATTGGAAAAATAAAGAACTCTTGGGGCAAGACTGACCTTGGCATCTGCACTGAACCCTTTAAGAAATTTGGTCTGAAGTGTTCCTTGCAAAATCAACAATGGAGACACAGCTAAAATTAGAAGCGCCAGTTTCCAGTTAGCTGTGAAACCTATAATCAACCCTGCTAAGATTGTTGCTATATTCTGTACAAGCAAGGCTAAGGCATCACCAACAAGACTCTTGAGAGTTGAAGCATCAGAAGATAACCTTGCACCAATGGCACCACTGGAAGCACAAAATATTTCAGTTTGAATATTAATAGTTAAAAGCTCATAAAAATTACTGGTTTTTTTAACACACCTTGAATTTGCAGGGTCGTCAAACCAACTGATTTGTTGGTACACAACCTTCTCGAATGTCAAGGAACGAATCCGCTCTATCAATTTCCCACCTGCAACTCCGAAGAAGAAATTCTGCACCGGAATCACAACCAGAGAAACGCAACCCATACCTACATACACTCCTGCCCACTTTTTGGAGTCCATGCGTAGCTCATTATGGGATTCGTAGAACATCTTAATGGCTTTAGAAAGTAGTAAGCCAAAGACAGGGAAAAGTACTCCATGCCCTGCTGCAGCAATGGCTCCAAGCAGCAAAACTGGAACCTCAGGTTTGTTCAGGGTGGCCAGCCTTCTTATTGAAACTCTTTTACGCTTTTCAAGATCAGCCTTAGTTCTTTCATGATCCTCCTCATCTCCTACTTCAGTCTCTTGGACATTATGTGGACCAGGAATACCAAAGCCAATAGTGAAAGAACGGCGGCTACCTGAGGAACCTCTGCTTAAAGATCTCCCCATTGATGATCTCCGGCTCCCAGAACTGAGCATAGTCCTATCTATATCTAAACTGGTAATGATTGCATCCATGTCAGAGGTTTGTGCATCATTTCCCACACGAGCTCCTTCTTGCAGGCGAATGAGTTGGCTGTAAGCCCCTTCTGGATCTTTCGTCAACTCTTCATGAGTCCCTATAATCAAAGCAATGACAATGTTATCTGGGGGAACAAGTTTTGGTGTAAATTCAAAATCATAGTGCAGGCATGGCCTTACCTTTTTCCACAATTTTCCCTCTATGCACCACTGCTATGCAATCAGCATTCCTAATAGTTGTCAAACGATGTGCAACAACTATGGTTGTCCTATTTGACATCAAGTTCACCAGTGCATCTTGAACAATCTTTTCGGATTCAGCATCCAGGGCGCTTGTTGCTTCATCAAGCAGAAGTATTCTTGGGTTCTTTAAAATGGCTCTTGCAATTGCAATTCTTTGTTTTTGCCCACCGGATAGAGATGTTCCATGCTCACCTACCATCGTGTCGAGACCCTGTGAAGAAAACACAGAATTTTCCATCACATACATCAATCTCTAAACAAGAAAAATGTCAAAGTAGACAAAGCACATGGTTGACAGACCTGAACTTTATTATGAGCATGAAAGACTGCATTAAAAAAGTGGGGTTACCTGGGGAAGCTTATCAATGAACCTTGCTGCATTTGCAAGCTCAGTTGCTCTTCTGATCTCCTCCTCAGTTGCATTCTCCTTCCCATATGCTATGTTCTCCCTTATAGTTGTTGTAAAGAGATTAGGTTCCTGACTAACCAGCCCAATCTTCTCCCGTATTGATTTAAGCTGCAACTTCTTCAAGTCTACACCATCTATAAGTACTTGACCAGCTTCTGGATCATAAAACCTTTCTACTAGGCCGATTACTGTTGACTTCCCACTTCCACTCTGCCCAACCAAAGCAGTGGTTGTTCCACTTGGAACATGCAATGTGAACCCAGCAAAGATCTGCACATCTGGCCTGGCAGGGTACCTGAAATCCACTTCTTTGAGTTCAACCTCACCTTTAATATCTTCCAATACAATTCCACTAGTATCATAGGGATCGATCTTCGGAGTACGTTTGATGGTCTCGAGCATTTTATATGCTGCAGCTTTCCCTGATGCAAATGCATTCAAAGATGGTGGTGTCTGACCCAGAGATCTATGCCAACAAGCCAGAACCAAATGTGTCAGATCGAGAAATCTCATATATACTCTAAACAATGTACATTATCATGCTATTGTATCGTTGAATCGGGGCAGATGGTATACTTACATTCCACCAGTCATGATTGCAAATATAACATTGATGACTTGGCCTCCATTGTATCCATTTTTTATGATCATTTTGGATCCATACCATATGGCAAGCCCATAAGTGCAAAAGATAATAAGCATTAATGTACCAAGTCCAGTTCCTGTGGCTAACCCTTGTTGAACCATGGTATTGTAGGCAATTTTTATCTTCTGGTTGTATTTGTCTATTGCTCTCTTCTCCCCGGTGAAAGATGCAACCTTGCATAGGTTTTTTTGTTTATCAAAGATTAATCAAGACATGCACAATGCAGTTAAATTATTTACTCTGGTGAGTTAAAAGTGACATAACATCAAGGCCTTACTGTTCTAATGGATCCAACTGTTTGTTCCACTATATTGCTAGCTTCTGCATAAGCACACTGTCCGCGGGTTGACATTTTCGAAACGATCATTGACATAGCTCCACCCGCAAGGACCATTGCAGGGATGCAGGACAGCAAGACAACGGTGAGCTGCCAACCTTTGACAAAAGCAATCACAAAGCCACCAATAAAAGTTGAAAGAAGTTGTATGAACTTCCCCACCTGCCACAAATAAACAAATTATTAACAAATCAATCATAGTTAAGAAAACCTGTTAGATGTTTAGACATGAAAATCAAGACTTTAAATGAAGTAGCACCTTTTCCCCCATTGCATCTTGAATGAGAATGGTGTCCCCTGACATCCTCCCAATGATCTCTCCAGTGTTAGTTTCAGTGTCAAAGAAGGCAATGTCCTGCCTTAGTATTGTTTTCAAGTACAAGCCTCGAATTCGAGTGGCTTGTCTTTCTCCTGTCACCATCCAACATGCAACCTCTGCAATATTTCATCGCAAAATGGTAAAATTTAATGAATCCAAACAACTGCATAAATTGAATTAATTAAAGATAATTCACAAACTTACGTATAAATGCTGCAATGCCAGTGCCAATAGCCAAATACACAAACTTTAGCGACACCTGGAAAAAAAAAAAGATACAAGGAGGACAAATTTCAAAATTGGGATGTAGTGTTTGCATGATAAAGGAAGCTCATGAGTTGGGTTTTGTTTGACGCGTATATATAGTGTTTTCAGTAGCTTCCATCAACAACAACACCAACTGGCAAAATGAAATGAAGATGAAACCATAACAACAACAATTAAGGCTAGAAAAAAAAAAAAAGGATCAGCAAACAACCCAAAAAGAAAAAGGAAAAAACCAATAAGAATCTTGATTTTCTTTTATATACACAAAGAAATATTGTTCTTGTTCTTGGGTCGATACAAAAAAATATATATATAACATATGAATAATGCATGTACCTTAGAAACCATGGGGACGATATCGGCAGGATCTGTGGCACCAAAGGTGTTGATGAGATTGCCAAAGATAAGGGCCATGAGAGGCTGTGAGAGTCCATTGCCTGCGGCACATATCGACCCAACTATCATCAAAACAACGTCCAATCGATCTGCAAACGTGAACAGCTTATAGAAGGCAACTCTTTGGTTGTCTTGATCTCCTTTCCCTTTCCCATCAACCTCTCCTCCTCCTCCTCCTTCCATGGCCAGGCTCTCTCTCTCTCTCTCTCTCTCTCTCTATCTGCTTTGTTGTTATCTAATGAGGAGATATGTGAGTGGTACGTGGTTTTTTTTTTTTTTGGAAGTAGGAGGGAGGAGGAGGACGAGAGGTGGAGTTGCACGAGGACAAGTGGTTTATGGACTTCTTATGTGTACATATATCAGAGTCCTACTAATCAGCGGCTACGTT
Organism: Prunus dulcis; assembly: GCF_902201215.1. Classification (NCBI taxonomy): domain Eukaryota; kingdom Viridiplantae; phylum Streptophyta; class Magnoliopsida; order Rosales; family Rosaceae; genus Prunus; species Prunus dulcis. The sequence goes on along the minus strand of NC_047653.1, from coordinate 3,778,225 downwards.
AATTTTCTCTTCTTCCTCACTCTATGCCTATTTTTTTTCAACTTTCCCTTTTTTTCTTTCCTCAATTTAATTTAATAAATATTCATTTTTCACTAAAAAGGTTGTTTTAAGGTGAGAAACTCTTATCGTTTCCATTTAAATTGAGTTTAATAAATAAAACAAAAGCAGTTGAGAACAGCACTTGATGAGGAAAATCCAACTATTGATGTGACAAAAAGCTAAAAACCAAGTACCAGATTTTGTTGAAATGAACTTAAGTGGTTGAGAGACAGGGGAAAGAGTGAAGAAACAACAAGAGAAACAAACTCAGCCACGAAGCCATATACACTTGTCAGAATTAATTAATACTATAATAAGTGTTCATGGCTATTTAGTTTAACGGCATTTAGTTTCCATTTTGTTCAAAAAATTATTGAGTTTATATTTTAAGAAGATTAAGGATTATTTATTTATCGTTTTTATTCTCGTTCTGAATTCAAATATCATATACAATCACATTATGTAACTAATAAAAATATAGATAAATTGCTCAAATGATCCTCAAACTTATACCGAATTTACATTTTGGTTCATCAACTAAATTATTCGTTTAAATGGTCAATTAACTCTATATTATTCGCTCCAGTAGTCCTGCTGTCTAATTTTCTATTAGATTTAACTTAATTTTAGGATAAATAATGATCAATTTGCCCTCATATTTAACAGAATTATTGACAGAATGTAACGGTATGACTAATGGAGCGAATAATATAGAGTTCATGGACCATTTAAACGAATAATTTAATTGAAAGACCAAAATATAAATTGAGTATAAATTTGAAGATCGTTTAAGCAATTTACCCTTAAAATATTGTATGTGTCATCTTGTACATCATTTACTTACAAAAGTTTAGAAGAAAGATTTTTGTTGTCGAACATTATTGACACACACTTGGCTCTCCAAAGAGTTTGTAGTTGGTCCACGAGTAAAGTGGGCCCCACAAACTCTGCTTGAGCCCCTCCCTCGCGCCCCCAAAAACCGAACAATAAATAGCTGCTTCTAGATCATAGAGTAGCCTTTGGTCCATTTCATTTTTATTAGGTGTATGCCAAACTTCGCACCAGAATTGAAAGCGAAATATTAGAAGAAGAAAAAAAGGTTATTAATTGCCACTTAAAAATGATATTATAAAACTAAAAATAGATGTAGAGTGTAATTCAACTACAACTTCGTTAATAAGAGAAATAAAATAAATAAATAAATGGAACCTAAACCAACACGAGTTTGATTTAATTGATAAGGTCCTTGTATTCTGTGTGTGTTCGAGTTTCATTGTCAACAGTTCCGTATTTGTGGGTACTCTATAAATTCGAAAAAGAAAAAAAAGTTTGAAATTTGCCTTAACCCTGAGTGTGGGGGTAGTCTCTCTTCCCCTAAGCTTTTGCTCATTAAAAAAAAAAAAAAAAACCCTAGAACTTTCCTTCTTTCTTTTTTTTCTTTTTCTAACAATAGGTCATTATTGCGGTGCTATCATTTCTTATTACATGCACCATAAATCATGTGTGAACATTATGCTTTTATGCCTTTTTATTTTTTATTTTAATGAATTATCTTTTGATCGTACGTGTTAAAAAAATGGTACCATTAATTCATAGTATGAATCATAAGAGACCTCGATCTATAAGTTAAGACATTTTTCCATTGGACTAGACCTCGTTGACATCATTAAGGTAAATTTAAGTTGCACAATAGCTATGGTTAACACATCCATAAATTAGTGGGGCTGCCGGCAGCCAACATTAATAGAGGAATTAATTTTTGTCAACATTTTTTGTTTTAAACAAAAATGAGGATTATGGGGTTTAAATAGAAAAAAAAAATTTAGAAATTTCCCTTCCCTTTCTTTTGGTTTGGTAAGATTTGGGTTAGTTATACCATGGCCCAATATAAGTAGCGTCACAACTTTCCTATGGCCTGGGCCGGCATTGCATGAGGACTCTATGAATGCGATGGGCCCCAACAAGAGTTTTGCTTGCCGTAGATTTCCGGGCCTGTATTATCAGCACGTGTGTTGTTATATGAATTATGGGAAATATTAAATTTATTAAACATACTTACAAAATTTATTTATTTTTATGGAAAGGGAATTTACACTCATACCACATAAATAATAGTATTATACGCATTGTTGTAATTTTCCACTTGAAAAAAAAGGGTTGAGTTCATTTTCTACCTTAATTAAAATTTCTTGAGATTTTAAGGACAAATCCTTTCATGCTATTTTAATTGGGATGTTGTTGGTAATTAGCTTGGGTATTTTATGAAAAAAAAAAAAAACTAAAAAAATATGTCAGTATGTGACATATGGTTAGTTCTGTCGATTTTACCATCCAGAAAGTGATGTGTGCGTCACATGTGACTCTTGAAAAATAGTGTGCAACGACATCTCGAACATAAAAAATACTCTTTAAGAAGGGACGTGTGGTGTGTGATACACACAATTTTGAAGATGAAAAAAATAGATTGAGTTATGTTATGAATAACACATTGCAATAAAGTTTTGAATGAAGTGGCAAATGCACTGACGGATCTAGTCATGTTTGGGTAGGCAGCTGCCTATTCGAAAATTATCTGAAAATAAAAAAAGGTAGATATGAAGCAATAAGACCAAGGAAAAGAGAAAGGGAAGAAGAAAAAAAAGAGAGAGAGAAGGAATCAACAAGCCAAGGGAAAAGAAGAAAAAAAAAAAAGGGGGGGGAGAGAGGAGAAAGAGGAGGAAGGGACAAAAGTGGCAGGGAGTCACGTGATTAGATATGAGTGATATTGGACTCTATAATTATTTTATATTGAGTAAAATTGTCTGGACACCCAACTTTTTTGTACGCCCTAGCCCAATTTCTTGTACACTAGAGCCTAGATTTTTTTTTGCATTAGATGCTAATTGTTTTTATGTGTATTAATTATTTATTATTTTTATCAAAATGGATTTGATTATTATTTTTCTTTTTTTTCTTATTTGATGGATGTTTATAACATGATGGATGCAATATCAATTTTGTTATTTATATTATTTTAATCAGTGGTGCTATACATGTATCCTAATTTTTAGAAATTTCTCATATCGGTATACCCGTAACCATATCCATGCAACATATAAGTTCTGCTTACTCGAATCCGCCATTGGGCAAATGAGTTCAAATTTGGTTTTTGTTTTTGTTTTTCAATTGTAACAACGCCTATAATCACAGTGGTGTTAGTGTAATTTGGTTGATTATTCCCACGAAGGAAGAAACGAAGTTATTGTGAAGCATCGGTCTAAAACTAAAAGTGTAAAGCGCGGGGCTGGGTTTGTTCTCTACACTTTCATTTTCAAACCAAAACAAAATACCTCGGATTCGCGAACTACAAAAGTACACATAAACAAAGCATTACTCGTTATCAAACCAAACCAAACCAAAGCAAACCCCCCAAAACTTCACTGTCTGCCTCTGGAATCGTGCTATGAAAGCCCATTCTTCTCTCACCCTCCCTTCTCTTAAAACCCGCAAAAACGCCACTTTTTTCTTCTTTCTCTTCTTCATACAAACCACATTTCCCCTCTTTCTCTTTGTTCTACCAGAGACTAGGGTTTAAACATGTCTTCTGCTTCTCACTCCCAAACCCACCTTGGCCATGGCGTTCACCATAATATTCTACTGCACTCGTCTGAGACTTTCCTTGTTCAAAAAGGGTACCTTCTTTAGCTTTCTCTTTTAATCTCTTCTGTTTATTGAGCTGAATGTTTGCTATAAAAGCCCATTTCCCCTGTCTTTTTTGTTTTTTTGTTAGGCCTTCCAAGGTGATTGAGAAAATGCATGGTTTGTTGATAGTGGGCTGTTATGTTTTTGTCAATTTATAAATTTAGTGATCAGATTTCATTTGACATACCTTGTAGGGTTCTTTGATACAGACAGAAGAATAGTCTTTTAAAGTTTCTTTTCTTCTTATGTTCAAATTTCACTTCTCATTTTTCTAGTTTCATATGACAATGCTGATTTTCACTTTCATTTTAGTTCAGCTCATTTTGTTCCCTCGAAATTGTGAGTTTTTAGGAATTTAAGAGAAAAAGATCATGTGGGATCATGTGGGCTTCTTTTAATTGGATCAACCTCCTTTAGGATACCCCCTTTTCCCTTAAGAATTCAATACAATCCTAAAATTAGGTGAGAAACTTTGACCATTGAGGTAATTAGTTCAGAGGAAGAGAGACAGATGTGTCTCCAAAGTCATAACTCTCCCATGTGTTATAGTATTCTAGATGGGGAAGATATCACGAGGACGAGGAGAGAGAGGGAGAGCGAGAGGAGGGAGATTATGAGATGATGCACGCATGTGGGGTGTTCCTTTGTGTTCTAAGAAAGAAGTAACATGAAGAGTTAGTATGAAAATTTTACGGATATCTGTTGCAACCACTTTGGTTATCTTTTGCAAATGTGCGTACGACGTTTATCAAATTAATCTGTGGTTTTGGTTCAGTTCTAAAAGTTTAAGGACAAGGGCTAGTAGATGTCAATGTAGTTTTTGTCTGTGTTGATATTGGATTTCAAATTCTGAAAATTCTCAAGGTGAGCTTAGAGGCACATTTAGCCTTTCAATATTGAGACCTGTAGACATATATCTGTATAAAAGACTATTCATATGTACCTTGTTGATATGAAAGCCCATGCATTTGTATCTTATTGTTGGAGTGGGCTTAAGGGTACAAGGGCACATGCATCTGTACATATGCCATGATCAAGGGGAAAATAGTACAAGAAAGAGAGATGATTCAAGCCATAACATAACAGTTGGGAGACATGGGCTTAGCCAAGTTGGCTAGAGTGGATGTGCTCCCCACTCTGCACTTCACCCGAGTTTGAATCCTCCTCCGCGCAGTTTAGATTAGATTAGAGTATCGCTTGTATACAATTTTCTGTCATATTTATTGATGCCTTTTTTCTTTGTATTTCCTAAGTGGCTGGTTATTTGGGCCTAATAGAATGGGGTCAATGTTTTGAACTAGTTTGGTTCTGTTTTTGTAGTTTGTTTTTGGTTTATTCTTGGGCCAAAGCAATAATCTCCACTGGTGTGCCATTACTTGAACTATACTCGTGAGATACCTCAAAACCTATTGCTTGAGTGCAATGCATTCTAACTATGGTGTGCTGACAAATAAACAACCATCAAATTTTTAGGTCGTGTGTTGCTGGTTCTTTGGAGTATTGTTTCACTTACACTTGTTGTATTTGATCAGTTGTAGGTTCAGAGACAGAGATGGTTGCTCCGAGGAATGCGCTCCCTTCCAACATTGTACATGAAAGATTTTCCTTCTTTTAAGGTACTGTTGGGTTTATGTATTTGAAATACATAAGAGGGTTTGGAAGTGGGGAATGAAGCCAGTTGGTCCGTGTAGCATAGTTAGAATTGTAATAAATAGAATTTTAATATTTTTTTGGATAATATACTTTTCTGCTGCAATTTCAAGTTTTATTGTCGTTTTATTTTACATGCAGAAAGCCACATGCCATTTTATACTGTGCAATGGAAATACTGTGTTTTACGTACTGTGAATTATATTACAAAAGAACCTAGAACCCTGTCTAGAACTTAGAACCTAGAACGCCTGCACTCCCTTGGACGACCCTCAGGAAATCGCTTCAGATCAGAGCAATAGTTGTAAATCATGAAGTACTTTTGAACCCACCTCAGTCTTCTACGACTATTTGCATCCAGCCCTTGAGTCTGCCAAGCATTATTTTTATTATTTGCACATGAAGATGAGCCCTTTGACCAAACACAAGCATTAGCTTTGAAGTTTCTGTAGAAGGCTGTGAAAGGAGCTTTGGACCAGTCTGTTTTCACTAGGCCACCTTTTGTAGCCCATTGGTCTGCGTTCCACAGGCTTGAGTATAGCTTCATGGGTTGTCTCTTGGGAAATGGAACCCCATACGATTCTCCATTGTCGAACACTCTTATGGGGATATTGTCCACCAAGAATCTGCATTGAAAATGCCAAAAAGGGTAGCAATCAGCATGTCATTATAGAATCGAGAAACTGCTAGAGATGTGTTCGACAATGTGATAGCAGCATGTAAGAACGAGAATCTGATAGAGATGTGATCGACAAATGTGACAATAATTAACATGTTATGAGAAAAAGGAGGAATTGAGGGAGATGTGATACACAATGGGATTTTCAATATTTAGTAATGATATGCAACTGTCTTACATTATACGCTGAGGGTTCCAAAGAAAAGAGTAGGTGTGAAAATCTTTTGTTGGGTCGAACCAGAGGTAGAATTGTTGCTCTCTGTCCGCTTTCCCTTGAGTGTACACATTTGTATGCACAATATAAGGGTCTCCACTCAAGTTCCCCAAGAACTCAAAATCAATCTCATCGCGGTTTGGCCCTTCTGAAGACAACTGCAAGGGGTCCCAAAAATGAAAACACAATCACAAGTTCCATAATCACTCATTAATAAGTTGTTTTACTGCTTTCTTAAACACTAATTGAAAAGGGTAATCTTTGTTTTGGCTAATAAACAAACTCACATAGTAAGCGGTGACGGTTCCGGCAGAGTTTCCAGCAACAAGCTTGAGCTGCATGTCGATTCTGCCAAAGAGGTATTGTCTCTTGGATTGGAAGCCAGAACCAGAGGCCTGGTCCAGTGAAAGCGTCAGAAGGCTACCTCCACTGAGTATTTTTGCACGATGGTCACCCCATATTAGGTCAAAATCTTGGTAGAAGTTGCCAGCTGAAGAGGCGGCCATAAAAGAGCAGAGAAAGAGAGAGATCAAGATCAAGTTTGGAGCCATGTTTGATAAGTTTGTGTGTTTTTTTGAGTATCTGAGTGGAGAGAGCAGCTTAGATATATAAAGAAGTGTGTGGATGAATGTCTTTTTCTGGCTATATATCTGGGCTAATGTTGCCCGAGGAATAATATTTGATAGATGAATCTGATGTATATATGTTTCTGTTTGTGTAGATTATATATACAGTACATATTAGAGAGATGTAGATTAGAGATATTGTGTAAGGGACGCGTGTGGTTTTAGAACACAAAAGAAGTCACCCAAGCAGTACAGAAGAGAATGAGCTGGCTCTAGCTAATTTAGCAATCTTCTCAAAGTTGTGACCGGCCATGTGTTGGCATTAGGCAATGGTATAAAAAGGATATGGCTTTGCTTCAAATTTATGTGTGTGAAGACAAATTAATAACCTTTTTTTACCTCTCAATTGGCACTGGGTTCGGCTGAAATTCTCATATGCGATAACTGTTAATTGTTGATGTATAAATTATTGATGCATAACTGTTAATTACTCGTTGATGCAAATGAGTTTTATTGTCGCTAACAGGGCTCTTAACTAAAGTATAGGTTGCTGGGTCTTACTTTTCTCCACTAATTAATCCGTTATTAGAGCGATCGCCTTGAAGCTTTTAAACAAAGCATGCGTTCTGGTGGCAATTTTAATTTATATAATTGCATGATTTGGCTGCGTTTTCTTAGAAAGGAAATTCCATATTCCTTCTAGAGAGCTTTTTTCATTTTGGTCAAATATTCCTTAGAGCTTCGAAAAAAGGGATAGGACGATCACTTCAGATTTGAGCTAAGCAACCCCAAAATCGAGAATGCACGTGAGTTGCATAACTTGCATTGTGTCAATACGAAGTATCTTTTTAAAGTTGGGGCTCGTTTGGGAATTTTTTTAAGGAAATAGTTTTGTTTATAAGTGCTTTTATTATAAATTTTTTAAGTGTTTTTTGGAAAATTATTTGGGAATGTTTTTTCAGAAAGCGCTTCTATGACTTAAAAATGCTTTATGAACTTGAATGCTAAACGATGTCAGAACCATTTTTAGTGGTAAAAAAACGCTTTTAACCATTTCAAAAACACTCCCAAAAAACAGGCCTTAAGTCATTGGACTTGAGTCAAAGGATAGGCTAGGCTATATATGCGCAGGGCCAAACCACATATACATGCTCACTTATGGGCTTTTAGGTTTCTGGCTAAGCTGCGGTCATGTGACTTATAAGTTGGGCTGCTGTCCTGTAAATTCCATGCATCGCCTTTTCTTAATCAATGAAGTTTTGAACGCCCAAGTTAGATGATCCAATCTTGTTTTCTTTCTCTTTTTCTTTTTCTTATATACATATAATTATAACTTTCTTTTGTTTTTCTTGTGGGGTTTGAAATAGCTAGAATAATACTGTAGCCTAATCCTTCCTCTCCATTCCTATCCAAAAGAAGCAATGCTCCGCGTGCTGCTAAGCTTTATATTATTTTCTTTTCAGAAAGTGGGGTTTGACTGTTGCGCTTGCGCTTCAAAGTCTTAATCTGGAATTTCTGCCGTTGTTTGGTTATTGTAAGGACTCGACCTAAATAAATATCAAGCCCAAATAAAGTTGAGGCACTTCCACCACTTATTTCTCATCGTCTAATATGCCATTTCCATGCCTCTAAACATTGAATTGATCATATTTCGAAGGCTAGCTGCCAAGTTTTACTATTACTAAGTTGAAGGGCGTAATCATGCCACTTGCAAATTTACTTTTTGTCAATGCGATATTAAACTAGTCTAACGTAACAAGAAGGGTATCGAATCACATGTAAATGACAGATACACTGTTTTCGCCAATAAATAAAATATTAAGAAAAGTGACAAATATAAAATTTAGAGATGCATTATCTCATCATGAAGCTAGTCAAATTGGAATATAATTCTTATCCAAATGTATTATCTCATTTAATCTTCCATATTAAACCACAAGTGGTATCCAACAATATCTTTTATTTGGTCTGAATCAGAATCTATTAAACCCAATGGTTATACTATGATCTCACACTTCCACCACCATTTGACCGTTCAAGTCCAAGATTTTCATATATATATGATCTCTGTGATCAAGATTTTTGTTTTGTTTTTGTGTTTTCTGCCAATGACATTTCAAATCCTCCACATGGTTTGACCAATGCTAGGATACATGCATATAGTAAGAATTCGTATACTAAGTCAAAAATGCTATGAATGAGGTTAGTTCAGAATTGCATCAGCTTTAATTACTTTAGTCAATTCAAATAATTAATGAACCTCACAGTACATCCATGTGCTCTTATCTTTTAGATTTGTCCAGTGAAAAAGAATCTTGACTTGCAGATCAGAGGTTTCAGATTCGAATTCCCACAGCATCATAGTTGTGTGAGTGAAAAATCCACATCCCCTTTAATTTAGACTATCACTTATACTATAAAAATAAAAAATAAAAAAAAGATTTGTCCACCAGCAAATATTCTATATATGTATCCCTTCGGGCTATCCAAAAGGAACAGGCTTATAAAAGTGGCTATCGCCCACAATATAGTAGTGCCCTGACCTTGAATGTAATGAAATTAATATGAATTCAATGGTTGAATTCAGATCATAACTTATGCTGTGACTTCTTTAGATAGACTTTGATATCATATCATAGTGTAATCTTTTAAGTGTATGTTTCGGAGGTCTTAGGCGGTCGCCTTCCCTGGTTATGCCTAAGGCCTCCTCTACTCTAACTTTGTAAAATACTTAAATCTTTTGTCGTATAATATGTCAAAACCAACAGAAATTTTTCTGTCATGCGCACGAATTTTGAACAAGTCCTGCTATAGTTAATCAATTAGTGGGTTATTAGTTAGCTTGCCGTGAAGGTATATCAGATCATCATTACCACCATTAATATGGTTTGTATCAACACAAATTAGTCAAAGCACGTGTAGATTTCACCTAAAAATTAGATTCCATTACACGGCCATTCAATCAGTTCAAACTGTTTTAAGAGATTTACCACTTCTAATTGGATTTTCTTTTTTTACTTTATGTAGTAACTTTGATCATCAGTTCTGTATTATTGTCGTTTATGACTAATGCCTTGACTAACAACCATTATAATTACTTTCCAGGAGTTAATGAAACATGTATGTCACTCAACCATCATCCTTATTAGCATGCATGCATGGTATGTGTATGTATGCATGCATATCAAGATGACTGGGTGAAAATTTTCCATCACTGATGACGATCGTTCCCATTATTTAAGTGAATTGAACATGTCCGCCCAATTAATTCATGATTAGCTTGTCTTAATCAGAAACGTGCTCTTAAAATACTAAACAATGAATTAATATTCAATTGGTACTCATAGTCAGACAACGTGTAAACAGTTTGCCGTAAACTATTACATGAGAGATATTCAAGAGTCAAATTACAGGTATCAGCTTTTATAGGAAAAAAAATGGATCATTAAGCACGTTTTTATTATCCGGCAGATTAAACAATTCATTTCGTAAGTTCTGATTGAAAGAAACATCCATTAGGATCCATTACGCAACCTCCAAACTTGTTTTTAAATGTAGAAAATTGTGCATATAATTGTTAATGACACATATGATAGATAGTGTTGATCAGTAGAAGAACAGTCGAGTTAAAACCTGACATGTACACCTAAGAAAAATTATTCTCATTGATTTTATTAGATGTATGCAATCTTTTTCCAAGTGTTCTGAGTTGTAATAATAATAATGTTTAAAATATCTCGGGGCTCTCTATCCGTTGTCACTTGATTTTGAGTTGGATGCTAACATTCTAATATAGTATCGAAGCTACCTCCACATGGAAGACACAACGGTCCATCCCTTCCGTGTACAAATTTGTTTTCCTAGATTATATTGCAAAGAGATAAGGGAGGGCTAGCAGTCGACTGATGATAATACAGTTTGGTTTCATGATTCATGAGTGTTGCTAGACTAGAGTAACTGATCACCAGCTAACCATAATGATGAAACATGTATGCCAATTTGGTCAAAATTCATCTATATATCTAAAAGGATTGTTCCCTGCAATTTTAACGCATTCATCAAATTTTTACGGAGCTCTGAAATCGATTTTGCATCCACGAATTTTGTGGGATACTGGAAATGCACTCAAAATAACCTTTCCAACCATTTCTGTACTATTTTTGGGTCTAAATTTGACAAAAACAAAAGCGAACTCTTGTACTTTTTTTTCATAACAAATTTTGACATTAATTAGATCGATCTCTTAAAATCCTTAATGGATATATTATCTCATCTGGGTGGTTGAATTACTTGAGTTCATCAATGGATTCATGAACATATGCTCTTATTTTTTAGAAGAAGCAAAGTGCATTATTCCTTCCTAAAAAATTACTCATCAAATGCATATCCTCTCACTTTCAATCTTTGAAGTTTTAATATCACTACACTTTACATATCTTCCTTCAAGATACTTCTATTTTGACATATATATATATATATATATCTCGTAACTTTTCTAGGGTTTCAATATAAAGGTGTTAATTAATCACAAACTTAAGTTAAAGTTGTAGAGAGAAATATTACTGCAATTTTGTATTACAAATATTTTGTCAATTGATCTCCATATAATTACTATATTCTAGTACTGCTTTGTGTAGCAGGACAGGAGTACAACATAGCAACATGCATGAAACTAGAGGAGATGTTAATTCACATATGTCTGCCTGAAAATCTGCAGATAGAAAAATGAGCCTAAACCTAGTATATTTACGGTTTTGCCATCCATTTTCTGCCTATATAAACCTAGTGCACAGGTAGCCATAAATTTACACTTGAGCTATCACTAATCATATAAGAAATAAGAAATGGCATCAATATCGCAGCTACCAGCAGGCTTTGAGAGCTCCAATTCACTCTTGAGCGTCCTGGAAATCACCAAACAGCCCCTCACTTCAGTCCCAGAATGTTATGCTCGTACCGTGGAACAAGAACCAGCTTCATCTCTCTTTGATGGTCATAAGGGCACCTTCCCATCCATCCCCTCCATTGACATGACCAAATTAGTTGAGGCAGAAGCCTCAGACTTTGCAGATCAACTGGAAAAACTGCACTCAACTTGCAAAGACTGGGGCATCTTTGAGGTCTGTATTCGAAGTATCTCAAATTTCTTAGACCCTGGTATACACTTTAATTATTATATATTTGGTTCATATTTATATATCTCATTAATGGCAATAGAGTAATTGGAGTGAAATATATATAATAATCAATCTTGCATGTTGTATTTGTTTTCTACAGTTGGTGAACCATGGAGTTAGCCCTACGCTGTTGGAGAAGCTGAAGCAGGAGATTGAAGAATTCTTTAAGCTTCCCTTGGAAGAGAAAATGAAATATAAGATCAGGCCAGGTGAAGTTGAAGGCTATGGATCCGTAGTCAACACCAAAGACCAAAAGCTTGACTGGGGTGACAGGGTCTACATGATAACCAACCCTATTCATCGAAGAAAGCCTTATCTCTTCCCAGAGCTCCCTTCATCCCTCAGGTACTCTCTCTCACACACACTAAAAGATCTCGTATATACACAATCGTGTTCTCTCACATTCAAACGCTCAGATATCCGAGAAAAGTTATATACAACTGTTGTATGCAAGAATTTATATCTCCATGTGTATGCATCAAGTGCACATGCACTTAAACTTTTGATTCTTTGAGTTGACTTTTTTAATGGCATGTGCTAGGAATACCTTGGATTCATACTTGCTGGAAGTGGATCAGCTGGCCATGAGACTTCTTGGGTTTATGGGGAAGGCTCTGAAGATAGAGATGAGAGAGATAGAGGAGATGTTTGACGATGGGATGAGGTCAGTGAGGATGACATACTATCCTCCATGCCCACAACCAGAGCAGGTGATAGGGCTCTCACCTCACTCAGATGCAACTGGGATCACTATCCTCAACCAGCTTAATGGAGTTGATGGTCTCCAAATCAAAAAAGATGGGGTTTGGATGCCTGTCAACTTCCAAAAAGATGCCTTTGTTGTGAATGTAGGGGACAGCTTTGAGGTTTGTCGTATTCTTATCTTCTTCATCCTTCTTTCTTCTACCGATCAATCGACCAAAATAATTAATTAAAGAGGAAAATAACTAAAGCAAAGGTGGTACATTGAACGTCTCTAATAGTCAAAGTTTGGAGAAACCCCAACTAATAGTTAAAGTGCATTTGGGCACAAATCCTCTCTCCATTGGAAGTGGGATTCAAATACAAGAGGGAGAATTGTTTTTATAGTCACGCGAGTTACAAATCCCTTGCATCCTCATGTTTTATAAATCATATGCGTAAATAACACTATAGTATGAAAAAGAATAATAATAAAAATTAATTTATTACTATACTTTATGTATTGAAGGTGTGTAAGTGTTTGTAGATTCTGAGCAATGGAGTGTACCACAGCATTGAGCACAGGGCAATGGTGAATTCAGAGAAGGAAAGGTTGTCAGTTGCAATGTTCATAAACCCTAAGTTTGAGGCAGAGATTGGGCCTGCGAGAAGCTTGATAACCCCACAAAACCCACCACTCTTCAAAACAGTTGGGATGGAGAAGTACGTCAATGATTTCTTCTCCCGCTATAAGCTTGATGGAAAGTCATACTTGGATCAAATGAAAATCTAAAACCCTTGATTAATATATGGCCGATCGATCGATCCATATGATCAAATCATATACATATAATATATTGTGTAAAAATATATCACTGCATGGTGTGGGAATAAAGTTGTGCATATAATGCACGGCAGCATGTGCTTAGCGTTCTTTTTGTATATATGAGGCATCAACGCTATAGCTTCAATAAAAACATATCAATCTATGTCACAGACAGATGGTATGTTATGTGTGGAGTACATTGCCAATGTTTCAAACACTGGCTAGATCCCTATTTTGTATATTCTGTATAATCCTTTGTATGAAAGGAAATATGAAATGTGTGGTTGTTTTAAGTGATGAATTATCGTGTATCTTTTTATATACTAGAAACCATTAATGTACACATGCTATGTATGTTCGAAAGTATTCTACATCAAAAGATGAAAGCTTAGTTTAGGAGCTTAAAAGATCTTGACCATCCTCATCCATTAGCAATTTACCTTACAAGATCTTGCTCACATTCTAATATGGTATTAGAACGGGCTAACCATGCCCCCACATGCTCACAATTGTTTGACACATATTGTCGAGTTGAAATGAAACATAACCAAACTTGAGAATAGTGTGTGTATGAGAAATTCCTATGGCACCTTGGTAATGTGTGTGTGAGAAATCCCCCTCCCCTCGAAGAAAAGATACCGTAATAGAGACTATATAGAACCAATTAGCTTCACACAAAAAAATAACAAATTACCTATAAAAAATTTATAAAAATATAAATAGATATAAAATGTGAAGGAAAAAAATGTTAACATGAATACATTTATATAGCCCATTCTCCTGAGAAGTTTGGGCCCTTTTGGACTTTACTTAATTTTGGATTTGAGCTGTGGGCCCAAAGCCCACAACCTGAGCTACTGATCACGTGATGGTTTAACACGTGTCATCTGTTAGAACTTAAAGCACGTGGCGAAATACGATGCCCGAACGCTGCTGTGTAAATAAGATAGGAGAGTTACCGTGCCATCGAAAGGCAAGTCCTTTACTGAGAAAACACAAAACGAAACGCCAAGAAAGAAAAGCGAGCAAGAAACAGAGCCAATCCAAGCAAGCCCTAAAAATGGTGGTCGAAGACGCACCCAAGATTTCAGCTTCAGAAGATCAGGCCAAGACCGAGACGAACCCTAAACCAAGGGAAGAGGACGATGAGCCCGAAGAAGGAGAGATCGTGGGTGACGAAGAATCGGCGTCGAAGCCATCGAAAGGAATAGCGCCACAGTCTCATGCTCTGGAGCACTCATGGACCTTCTGGTTCGATAGCCCCGCAGCAAAGTCCGCTAAGACTAAGCAAGAGGATTGGGGGAGTTCCATTCGCCCGATCTATACCTTCAGTACCGTCGAGGAGTTCTGGAGGTCTCATTTCAATTTAATTTTTGCTTCATTATGTTTATTTTTGTAATCTTCGTTAATTTCTTGTTTTCTTTATTTAAGTTTGTTTGGTTGGCGAGATTTAATCTTTTCCGTTTTGTGTGTGTTGGTTGTAGTTTGTGACTTGGGGTCTCTTGTGATTATCTTTTTGTTGGATTTTTTTTTTTTTTTTTTTTTTTTGGGTGGGAAATAGGGATTTCTGGAAAAGGAAAGGACTTGACACGTTTCGTGGTTCATGTTGATTGGTGACTAAGAAATGGGAAACTATTGAATTGACGAGAGTAGAAAACAATTATGGAAAAGGCAATGTTAAAACTTTTAAGTTTAAGGCGACACAGCTTTGCGGTTTATAGTGGTTTGCTTTCTCTACTGTGAAAGTCCAAATTTTTCGTTCCTACAGTTTCTCAGTAACTGCAACCTTTTCTCTTCTTTTATTATCCTTTTTGTGAACTTGTAACTTGGTTCTGTTTGAGATAAATATTTTGTTGGTGTTTGTTTGGATTTGGGTTGTTTGTCTCTCTAGCTCTTTGATTGATTTAGAATAAGATTTGCCGATCTTGCATTTTAAGCGTATGTCCGTCTTACATCAACGCATGCTGACAGGATTAGCTATTCATAGTATTAGCCCTGAAAGTCTTGTATTGTATTCAACCTGGTGTTGTACCTATTTCCTTGGTTTCCAATCTTGCTAGTCTTTTAGTTTTAAATGGGATTTTAGAGGTTCCCTGTTTATACATGATTTGGATTTATCATAATTCATAATAATGAGATCATCTTTCATTGAATTTGCTTCCTAGAAGGAGCTTCCCTAGGTCTTGGGATGCTTTGATTTGTACCAGTATGGATGCATTCGGTCCATGCATTGTTAATTATGCAATCATGGTTATAATACCGTGTGACGAAAATACTTGGTCATCATTAGATGTGTTCTCCTGTTGAGGGATTTGGGCTGCTGAGCCGAACGTGTAAACACTTTCTTTGGGCCCTTCTATAAGGAGAAAACTTATTCCAAAGTTGTTATTTGAATAAACTGTATCCAGTGCCCGTGCTTGTTGTCTACCTCTGTTAATTTTTTCCTGGTAATGATTCTCACATGTGCGCATAAATTTTTTTTTGCATTCAGCATTTACAATAATATACGTCATCCAAGCAAGTTGGCTCTTGGCACGGACTTCCATTGTTTCAAATATAAAATTGAGCCAAAGTGGGAGGATCCTGTGTGTGCTAATGGAGGGAAGTGGACTGTAACTTTTCCTAAAGGGAAATCTGATACTTCTTGGCTGTATACGGTATGGTCTAAACCGCAATTGTTATTCGAGGTTGATTGATGTTTTTGTCTGTCCTAATTGTCTGTGTCTGCTGGTACTAGTTGCTAGGAATGATAGGAGAACAGTTTGATCATGGAGATGAAATTTGTGGAGCAGTTGTCAACGTCAGAAATAGGCAAGACAAGATATCTATTTGGACGAAGAATGCAATAAATGAAGCTGCTCAGGTAATTGCTGCTAGATTCCCTGTATATCATATATTGTATGAAGACAAAGCATATACTTGAAACCTTCAAAAGGTTTTGTATTCCTTAGATGGTACTTTACAGCATCACAGTTTTTATCTATGTTGTTTTAGCGTGAGGACAGACTTGCTATTTATTTCTAGCTGTGCATTTTGTTTTTGTTGCTTTAGTGATCCTGGTTGCAAGGAAAAAAGAAGAAGAAGAATTGATTAAGTTGATGAATTTGTGTTTCTCCCTTTCCCCAAATCTGTTGCCACCCATAGTGGTTCAGCGGACACTTGGCCGCTAAGACCAGTGGTTTTGTAATCTATTTTGTACATTACTTAATGGTTGAGGTGAACTTATTACCTACTCCAAAAACCAAAGAGTGGGGACAAGGCACTTGCTTTGAAAACATGGCACAGTGACATTTCATCAACATTTTTTTTTATAGTAATGAGTTTCATTATAATAACAAAATTTCGAAGATGTCTCTTATCCACTTTCTTGCTGCAGCTGAGCATTGGGAAACAGTGGAAGGGGTTTCTGGATTACAATGAAACTATAGGGTTCATATTTCATGTAAGGATTTTGTTTCTTATGTACATTATTTGTTGTTTTACTCAATTCTTGTTAAGTTAGGGGCCTCATTAATAATGTCCTGCTCTGGTTTGTTTTTGCAGGAGGATGCAATGAGACAAGAGAGAAGTGCCAAAAATAAATACGTAGCCTGATGTGTATATTGTTCTTTGCTAGTACTTGATGCTTTCTAACTGCAACAGCATTCTATGCTGAGATGCAGAGTAACTTCTGGTTAACTTCTGGTTCACAATTACAGATTTTAGACTTTTCTTCGAATTTACATTTTAAGATGTACAATGGATATGAGCTGTTTACTTTCTACAAAATGTTTTGCTTGCATCTTGAAGTAGTTTGATTAAGTTATTGCTCCCACTCATCTGAGTAAATTATTTTCTTTTGACAAATGTATGTGGTATTATTAAATCCAGTTCGCACTAGATTCTACCACTGTGGTCTTTGCCACTTCAAAACCTTTTTCTGGGGACGACAAACGTATATATATACTGAAACCTAGTATGTGCTCTGAATTTTCTATAAACAGGAAAATGCATCTCAGGTTGTTTTAATATGAAGGGCAAAATTAAATTG
The DNA here is from genome assembly GCF_902201215.1 of Prunus dulcis. Taxonomy (NCBI): domain Eukaryota; kingdom Viridiplantae; phylum Streptophyta; class Magnoliopsida; order Rosales; family Rosaceae; genus Prunus; species Prunus dulcis. The sequence continues at coordinate 3,760,682 of NC_047653.1, read as the reverse complement.
TTATTTTTATGCGAATAGGTTAGAAGATTGGCTTGAAAAGTTGTGAATCCCATCAAGTTTTAATCTTTATAATCCACCAATTAAATTGCGATTCATCTTCCCAAAGCCTTCAGAACACTAATTGCGTTTCATGATATATTCCTTCGTTTGCTAACAAGTAATTACATCTACAGCACCATTTTCAAAGAGCATACAACATTGGGATTTCAGTTGGGTCTAAAATTACTCTTAGGTTCTTACCAAAATGAACCTTCGTTACTGACAGTGACAAGTAACAATCTCAAACATGGACTGTGTTATATGCGAGCGACAGCAAGTGGCCCAGAGAAGAAGATCAATTTGATGGTTTTGGGGACGCTGAAACAAAATGCCTTCAGTCTCCGTTTGGTTCACGGAATGGATTTGAGGGGAAATCATTTCCCATGTCATTTCCCAAGGAATGAGAATGAAAGATTCATTTTCCACGCTTGGTAATGTTGGGAAAGTAACTGGGAGATTTCACTTTGTTTCCTTTCCCATGTTTGTTTTGAGTAGGAATGGAAAACAAAGTTTGTATAATTTTCCAATTATACTCATATTAAATCAAATAAAAAAAGAATGCATTTAATGATACATTGTAATTATAAATTGTTCATAGGGACAAAATAGTCATGAAAATTGTGCGTTGAATGTTGGCTCATTTTCCCAAACTTTCTCATGATGAGGGAAAACAAAACCCAAGTTAAGAAGATGGCTTCACTTTCTCCCCTACTTTCTCATGTGCCAGGCAACTATTTTCCAAGCCTGGACTTACCAAACATGGGAAAGCAATTGAATTTCCATTCTCAAGAACCAAACCGGGGATAAAATGTCCACAATGGTCCAGAACCCTTATTGATACCACGCTGACCTATAAAACACCTGCAAGCTCATAAAATAGCCAAATTGTTCAAACAGAGAAAAATCCACAAGACAAAAACCAAACTTGAATGAGAATTAAATGTGAAAATTGATTGACACGATCTCTCTCTCTCTCTCTCTGCGCATAAGTGCGGCCGTTGAGGCCACAATATCACAACGTCATCCAGGCGTGCAGTCTCTTCGGCAACAAGTTAGAGCCGTCTAATTTTCACAATGTGCAGAGAACTGAGTATTGAATATATTTGTACAATCGGCTTTAGTTTCTTTGCTTGGTAGATATGAAGTTTCTCTAATTGTCTATTTTTTTTAAGATACAAATTTACTCCAAATTTGTTAATTTGACCAAATATTGGAGCTGCTCTCTTGAATTCTCCTTGATAACTTTTTACATGTTCAGATTTTCCTTTTAGTTTGCACAGAAGAAAAAGTATGCCAACAAAGAATTAGCAACACAGCACCATCTTCCATTCTCAAAAATTAATTTCTCTGCATAAATACACCAGAGGAAATGCGATATACAATAACAGGATGGAATGTAGCAAGTGGGTAAAAAAAAAAAATCTTTATTTCATCAAACTGTAAGATTTGAACCAAAATGCTCTTAATATTGTGCTTACAATATGCCATCAGGCAAAGATGACAATAAATTCCTCTATAGATTACATAATTTGTTTGATTGTTTGTGGTATACATGTCCAACATTCTATAGTTGGATGAAATTGGTTGACTCGGTCAAGTCAATTATCTGAGGATAAACAGTAGCAACTCTACTCTTCTTGCCACATAAATCCCTTCTGCATAGGGGAGCTAGAGTTGTCAAATCTATTACCTCAGCTCCACAAGGCCGGAGATAGCTTCTGCTGGGGACCTGATCATTGTCTGCAACTACAGCCGCCGATTGTTCCCTTGCAGGTCGGCCCAATTTAACACCATGTCATCAGAAGATCCAAACAAACCTATATCTTTAGTTACTTCTGTGTCAAATGAGGTAGTGACATTTGAAGATGGTGTTCTCACTGGCGATTCAATAAAACCAAATTGCTCTGTACAATCCTCTCCTACTACTTGACTGCATCCATATGCTTCGTTACTTATACTGCCAGTATAATCCTGCTGATCATCTGCTGAACTTTGAACAATAAGATCTGATAATGTTTCTTCCTGTAATGTACCATAATTCATAGCTTCATCACATTCTTTTCCATTATACCACTCATCTTCTCCTACTTCTTTACTGTGTCCATATACTTCATTCATTCTATTGCCACTATCACTCTGCTGATAATCTGCTTAATTATGAGCCATGAAGTCCGATATTGTTTCTTCGTGTAGTGTACAATATTCATATCTTCATTAATTTCCCTCTCATTACACCACTCATCTTCATTTTCAAAAAGGTCATCAGATAGTTTGGTACAGGAAGGAAGCTCATCCACGGAGCAGACTCTGACTTTCATCTGTTCCGGAAGGCGTGGACAATCAGCGGAGCGTTTGGTGTACTGGGTTGAAAAGAAGTTTACAGTGATGTTCAAGCTGAAGATACATAGAAACACTATCACTTTTCATCAATAACAGCAAAAGCGCATGTATAATATTCATCCATTCACAACTCACAAGGAAGAAAATAAAATGATACCTCTGCCAAGGAGGGAGAGTGAGCATGGTGTATGCAAGTTTGATCTTACTGACAAGCCCTCCCAGGGATTTAAAGCTTGCAGCAGCCTGCCTGCCTTTGATACAGTTGGGTTCTGCCAGGACAATTCAAACTGCAAAGTTCCAAAGGGAATATTAGAAAGTAGGTCCCAAATTTCCAATTAATATCAATCCTAAAATAGTAATGCAATTAATCAAATTTTAACCAGGTCCAAATTGATCCTAGAATTGGTGCCAACTCAAGATGGGTCCCAATCAAGCTGGAAATATCCTCAAATGACACATAATTATCAGAATATAATTCTCAAATAATTTGTATCTAATTTGGTCCCAATCATCAAATTAAAAACACAAACAGATCATACAGAGCAATGCACTAAGACAAATAATTGTAAAGCGAAAAAAAGAAAAAAAGAAATGAAGAGACCTGGAGAGCAGAAACGTTAGTTGGGAAACCATAGATGCACAAGACCATCTCCCATGGACGCTTCCGCTTCGTTCTCCAAGCACCTTGAGCTATTTCTCCATTATGCTGTCTTATACGACGCCGTGGGTTCACTGTGAATCTGTATCAGCACCGCCCAAATAAAACATAAACCAAGACACAGTCAAAGTGGGCTCTCTTCTTAATCCAAGCCCTAAAGAAAACCTCAAAATTTAAAGAATTTCAGATGGATCAAGATTGACCTGATTATTCTGAACAGATTGAGAATTTGAAAAAATAAAAAAAAATAAAAAAAATAAAAATTGGGGAAGATGGAAGGTACCCAATATAGGTGTGGCCTTTATAGCGGGGGCTGCTAGAGGTCAACAGATAGCATCCGAAGAATTGTCCTTCTTCTGCTTCTTCCTCCGCGATTAGGGTTTCTGGGATTTATGATCCAATCTTTCTTCTCTGCCTCATCTCTCTTTTTCTCTCTCGCACACAAATCGACAGGCGTATCCTATCAAAAAGGAGCGAATCCAATTCGACCGTTGGAATATATTACCCTTATTTCACTGTTTGAACCCTAAACCCTTCTTCAAGAAAGGCGTATGCTTCACCTGATGTTTATGATGTTAATCAAGTTTGAATCACTCTAGTCTTTTATCTGGGAAGTTAATTATTTGTTGAAAGGACTATTTTACAGATTTTGTGTGTAATCGGAATTCAAAATACGGACTGGAATCTGAATCGAAATTACTCCATGAGACTAATTATGGGACTTGAACTCATTAACAGGTAAAAAAGTAGAACCATTTGATTAGAGCAGAGCAGAGACAGAGGAAAGAGTAAGTAGAGTAAGAGAAAACTGATCAGACACTTTCTTCTTCGTTCTTTAAGAGAGAATCTATTATATATACTCGTATATCCCCATTACCGGAAAATTAAAAAAAGTAAAAAATTATTTACAATGGTCTCTTTTCCCTCTCGATAGACTGATACAAAACATCTTGAGCTGGAAAAACAGAACACATACAATTAGTAAGGGACCAACACGTAATGTATCAAACAATCTCCCCTTCCTCCCCATCCTCGTTCAGAATTGACTCATCATCATCCTCATCTCCCGAATATTCAGCCTTTATAAACAAACCTAACTGTTCCAAAGGCGATCGGAGGTGCGCTCCTCTAAACGCCCCAGACCGACCCTTACAGTTGAGAAGAGGAGTGGATGGAGAGAATCCAGTTAATCTTTCAAGTTCCTCTAGGATCCTCAAGTTTTGATCAATCTCAACCGTTCTTTGCATCTGGATAAGGACACTCAGCAAATTAAGACCACAAAGGCACCAAAGAGATAACATTCACGCAAGAAGTTGTAAATATGAAAAACAAAGGTAAACCTTCTCAAGTGCAATTCGAGCTTCTTCTCTTTTTCTCTTCCGTTGCTGCTTCAACTCAATCTCAGCCCTCATTCGTGTGGCGGCTTCAGCAGCTCTTATTTCAGCTTCAATCCTTGCCTTCTCTGTAGTATGGTAAAGTTTAAGATCATCAATTAATATAAGGTAGGTGCAGCAGGAGATTTTATTGATGAGTCATGCAGTGTAATGCTTTAACAATATAATCATGATAATCATGATATTGCAACAAACTTCAACATCAAGATCCATGAATTTTGTTATCAAACACTAGGACTGGAGAGCAAGATTCAACATGGCCAAAACACTAGGACTGGGAGACCAAGAGTCAATATGGCCAAAACAAAAAAGAAAGAAAACAGATAAAAGATTCAATTTGGCCTTTAAAAAGTTAGAATTGTTATCCACCTAAATGACCAAAAAACGTTTTGGTACAAATCAAGAAAACTGAAAAAGAACACCAAGCAAGTGTTTGCCACGCAGACAAGCCCTTAACTTAAAAATCGTGCACTTTCACATTGCACACATGAGGCTAACCTGATACAGTATAACTATTGGTTGCATTCTTATAAAATTAAGAATCTTCAAACCCAAAATGATGGCAAAGAATAAAGGAAGAAACAAAGCCAGCTTTACCTTCATGCTGCCTCCTCTCCAATCTTGCTTTTTCCTGTCGCATCTTCATTGGATCACATCTACCACCCTGGATGTAAGAATGAAAAACAAGTAAATTACTAAAATTGCATGGAAACCTTCTCACTCAGTATCCAACTAGCCTTGCATGATCTTGTGAAAAAATGAAGCTTACTTGATCCAGGAGTTTTTCTTGTTGAGCTTTCCAAATAGTGTCTGCAAAGCGGCTCTTTAGCATTGCAGCACGGAGAGCTCTTTTTGGTGAAAGTTGAACATCAAAAAGAGAAGTTTTCCATTCTGAAACAATTCAGTAAGAACTCCAATTTAATAAGTCCACATATGCCAAAATGGACGATGCTACAACTTAATTTTGGCATTGCTGGTGAATAAACTTACCTTCTCCAGAAGCAGCATCTGTTACTGGAGTTGTAAGCTGAGGGCTGGGACAAATGTTTTCATCATCCAAAGCACTTACAGCCCCTTCATATTATTTCCAACACCAATCCAGTACTCAGATCACTAAAATAACTGGTTAAATATCATAATATAACAAATTGTTGCGTCATCTCACCATCAGATTCTGGATCTGACTTGCTCATCTGGGATGTTGACAAGCTTTTTGCTTGACAATCCTAGAATTGAATAAGAAGTTTCAATTACTGCTAAAAGAACATAAAACTCTTAACTTAAACTCTCAAGGACATTAAAAGAAATATTTTCATGCATACCAGTCTGGATGCATTGGGATTAGACAAACCATGATCTCTGCCCATTGAGTCACAAGGAAGCCCGCATCGACATGCAAGGTTGCCACATGAACCACATTTTCTGCCAACCGGGCTTGATGGCTGGTTTGCATTCATAGCGCCTGAAGCTTGTCTACTGCCACTATCAGTGCCTGTATGACACACTGAATTAGCACGCATAGATATCCATAAAGCAGAAACTAAAGCCTGAAGCTTGTTTTTCTTTCATACCTCTATTAGAGTTCTTTGCTAACAATTTGGGAGTGCAATGCTGCACTGTTTTGGAAAGCTCTGCCTGTAAACAAAATATATATTACTCTGACAGAAAAGGAAATGCAAACTACTTCAACAGCATAACTACTAATCTAGAATAGGAAATGCAAATTTTACGTTTTTGTACCAATCCAGTAAACATCTTTGTAAGCAAAAGAAAATCACAATTTCTTACTTACCTCACCATCACTCACACCAAAATGAACTCTGACCTTCTCTTCGGAAGGCATGGACCTCTTGGTCACCGACATATTATGAAAGGGAGGAGTTCTACTGAGATTCTGCCTTGTATCAACATGAACTCTGACCTTCTCTTCGGAAGGCATGGACCTCTTGGTCACCGACATATTATGAAAGGGAGGAGTTCTATCAGGATTCTGCCTTGTATAAGTTACTTTCTTAATTTGACCACTCAATGATTTCCCTGGTTCAACCTTTGAGCTTCCATGATTCAATTTCCCACCTAAAAGACACCATCTCATCTCAAAAATCTTATTCAGGTTTTTGGCCATCTGATGAAAAATATTGGCAGGAGGATTGTAGACCATGGCATTAGAAAAAGTCAGTCTGACATCAGCTGCAAACTCTTCAGTGTTGCGGTACATATTTTTCTCCAGCTTTGATTTTATCGTGCCCAAATCCATGGGATGAGAAATAATATGAAAGTAATCAGGAATGTTTAGAGACAAGGGATCAACTGGTTTACTGAAAGCCCAACCATCCTTATGAGTTATCAGTGTTTTCAGAATCGTTGAACACTGCAACGTCACACTACGATCCATCTTCAGCTTCTTCTCTTTCTGAGATTCGAGAGCTTCTGGGGCTGCACGCTTCTTAGAACCTGGGAAAGAAGGTTTTGCCATTGAGCTGACCTCATTAAGTGAAACTTGATGCCCAAAGTCACACGAGCGTTTCTGAGGATCAGCTTCTATTTTTTTGCCAAGATCAGCTTCAATTCTTTTGCAGGCAAATTTAATCTTCAGCTTGTTGCTTGATAGCATGGTTTTAGTGGCAATCATACTAACAAACTGTGTCGATCCAAGATGGACAAAGCCCGAATTTCAAGTTCTTAGGAAAAAATTTATGGCTTCCCTAATATCCAATAACTCTGAGAAAACCAGTGTCCTCTCACAACACAGGTATAAAAACACACCAACCTCTGCAAAAAAAAAAGTTTGCAAAAATTAAGCAACAAATAGTGCTATCAATGCACAAGAAGTGTACTGCGTAATACTTCTACAGTAAAAAATAAAAAATAAATTTAACAAAACACCTAGTATGTAGATAGCCCACTCTCCAGTTTTTTTTTTTTTTTTCCCCAATAACATACTAAATAAATTGAGGGGCCTGTGGTGATTCAGACTGTGACATCATAAAAATTCAATTCAACTACTCCGACTATAATAATTACCCTAAAGGATTGTATCTGCATAAGTACATAAAAAGGATTTCCAGAAGTCAAATAACAAATTAACCAAGCAACATATCGGCATAACAATGGCTGATTTTTAAAACACCCCCAAGTACCAAAAATCATGCTCTTGACACACTTTAATTAGGTCCCAAACACAAAGAAATTAGGAAAAACCCAGAAACATAAAATCACGAGATCCACACACAGATTCATGAAAACGCCAGAAAAAGAGAAACCCAAGACTACAAAGTAACAAGGCAGGAAACCCAGATGAAGACGACGACTAAAAGCATGAAAAAACAAAGTAAGAAAATCGTGAGATAAGAGTAGAAGACGAACTCACCGAAATTGATCGAAGGGAGAGAGCTAGCTGACCACCGACTGATTGTGCGTAGAGAGCGACGCAGCGAGAGCGAGAGGGCCCAAAAGCCCCCTCGTGGTCGTGGGTATGCGATATGAGGAAGAGACTAGGGTTTAGAGAGAGAGGGAGGGTGGGAGTGAGAAGAAAGGAAGAGAGCACAGTGAAGTGGTAGGGGCTTAGGGTTTTTCTCTTTTTACTCGACTCCAAAACAGCTAAGCTTTTTTTAATTTTAGAAAAATATATATTTTACGCGTAGATTTGGATTGGATGGGAATTGGATCTTCTAAGCGATATTTATAAGATTCTTTCTTTCCCTTTTTTATGCACTGTGTAAAATTACATTTTTACCCTTCGTTCCTTGGTCGAAGTTTCCTTTCCTCTCTGGGATTTGGTTTTGGGAAATTCCAAGAGTGCCTAATTTATCATATTTTATTTCCATGTGTTATGTACATAAATGTATAAATAATCAGTTCTAAGTGAAATGGTGGATTTTTAAACCGCAATATGAGAGATAAACTCAAAAATTGCATATTGGGAGAAAAATATATTAATTAAGTTTCTATTAAAATAAAATAAAATTTAACTTTGTAGAATCTGTTTAAATAATATCTTGGATATACGCTCTAAAATACATAAACAAAATTCGAGTGGTTTGAGAGAGATTTTTTTTTTATCGGTTTGTAAAAAGACATTACGAAAACATAGATACGTAGAGGGTGGATGAATAAACGGTGAATTAGTGTCTATTTAATTTGTTAGATGAATAATTATTTAAGGTCTAAAGATTATAGAATTTAATCCTATGATCAGCCAAAATTTGTAAAATAAAATAATTTAAAAAAGCATCACAGAAGGTCGATCAGGTAAATGAGCACTCTCCAGGGTTAAAGAGTTTAGCAATCGTCGCACATTCACCCTTTACAACAAGTATTGGGTCATAATCTAAAAACCAATTGGTTCAGTTTTGAGACCGCTCAACTTTTGATGGTAAAACCGAACTAAACGGCAACGGATCCTTTAGGTTTGGCTGATTCAATGCCAACCCCAACTGACCCCTTACAATAAGTATTGGGTCATAATCTAAAAACAAAATCAACCATTACAATTTGGTTCAACTTTGAGACTGTTCACAACTTTTGATGGTAAAACCGAACCAAACCGCAATGGACCGTTTAGGTTCGGCTGATTCAATGCCAACCCCATAATCACTATCAGCCAACCCCAACTGATATTAGCAAATTAAACTGAAACAAAACATCTAGTGCTAAAGATGCAAATTGAAACATATAAATTAGTGACAACGGTGAACGCTGTATTGGAACTCTAATCTCAATTCTCAACTGATAACAGAAAAAGTGTCACAAACACTTTGATGTTTGACATAAACTAACAAAAACTTGAACAAATCTTCCATACTTGCTTAAAAGCTCCAACAAAATAGAAGTGCAGCACAAAAGTACAAGCAAAATAATGCATTTAAAACAGAGATGTTCCCTTCCCCTTCTTGTCTCCACCAATTTCAAAGTGCTTGCACCTCTGCAGAAAAACAAGAGATCAGATTACTTAATCGTTATAAAAAAAATCTTGGGTAGAAACCAAAAGCAACAATTTACACCACAACACCAACCTTGATTGGGTGCTGGGATACATGTTTGCAACCCTGGCATTGGAGCCTCAGGACAATCTTCTTAGTGGTCTTTGCCTGTTTAGAGACATCGAGGTTAAACATGCACCAAATTTAAAAACTAATAACAAGACACAAGACAAAATAAATCTGACCGAAGCGAATAAGGGATAAAATAAACTGTTGGAACCGACAATTTGGCTTATACCTTCTTGTGGAAGACTGGTTTGGTCTGACCACCATAACCAGACTGCTTGCGATCATAACGACGCTTCCCCTGAGCAGCAATACTAGCCTTGCCTGTCTTGTATTGTGTAACCTTGTGCAAGGTGTGCTTCTTGCACTCCTTGCTCTTGCAGTAAGTCTTCTTTGTCTTTGGAACGTTCACCTGCAACATTACACCATGAGTTATGATCCATGTTAATAAAATATGGACTAAGCAATTTAGAGAAAACCCAGTTATAGCAAGCAGAATAAAAAAAACTAATTACAAACAGAATGAGATTATGCCATCTGATAAGAACCCTATTCACAGTGAGCAGCGTAAGAACCAAATCAATAACAAATCTCTGTGAATAACAAAATAATTGTTTTGTGTGACAAGAACTTAGCAAGTTTAACAGTTGCACATCCCAATAAGATCGGTTCATTTTCAGATGTCAAGTTGCACTATATAACCCTAAGCTATCGTCAATACCAACTTCAACCCATAAAAACAAAACAAAACATTGAAGTTTAAGCTAAACGAAACAAAAACACAAAATGAAAAGAAAAACCACAAACAAAATCCAAATTTATGTTTGATTTTCTCACATACACCACTTAAAACAAACAAATCCCAATCAAACATTAAAAGCACACGATTACACCTGTGTCTGTGAGAGATAAGAGGGAAGAGGGTAGAGAGAGATACCATGGTGAAGGAAGCGGCGCCGATACAAGACTGAGCAGGAACACAACAATCGTAGTAAGAACCCTAGAGGGTAGCAGAGTAGTAAGCGTCCGGTTTTATACTTGATGGGATGGGCTTTTTATTAGTCTCAGGATTTCTTATTTTCAAGGTAGATTGGGTTTGGGCCTCCTGGCCTAATCTCAAAGTTGGGCTTTTGTATGGCTCTCAATCCGTATCACCTCTAAACAAACTCATATTCCCAATAAAAAGAATAAAAATATTACATCATTTTTAAAACTTAAAAAATAATTACAAATAATTGTTATATACAAGAATATCGGGTGCAAGAGTAAATGCTATTATTATCCACTTGAGTTACAAATCTATTTTCTATGTTCACTTTTCTTTTCTTTTTTGGTGAAGAAAGGGGACTAACACACAACAGAGAAACTAAACAATGACTCGAGGCTTTCATACTCCAAGTAAATTTTCACTAATAAAATACCTAATACTATCATGAGGATCATGGAAGGTTGAGACACCCAATGCAAGACATGAATCCAATTCAGCTCTTTGTTCACTTTTTAATTGTCCATAGATAAACAACTTTTAAGCCTTTTTAATTTCCTAAAAAACATGGTGTGATTGTTACCACAATAGCTACAAGATTAGTGTCACTGGTCGTTTCTCCCATGGTGTTGATTACAGAAGTATAAAGAAAACAAAGGTTAGCAAATTTGCCTATATCACTGGTCGTGTCTCCCAAATTTCAAGTCAACGTGTGCCACACAAAAGAAGAAAATAATAGTCAAATAGGAATTTTACCCTATAAAAACTCGAGGCCTGTGAGAAATATACAAGAATATTGAAAGAATTCGTTGGGACATTGAATAACTAGCTTTTTGTGCTTCGTACAAGCAATCTACTTGCTTGATCTTGATAGGCAAGAAAACATAGATGGAGAAAATGCTCTTGCTCCAAAATGGTGGCAGGCCTTTGAATATAAGCTAGTCATCCAAACCTTACAAGATGAAAGTGGATCCACATTTGGTGCAATTCTAGAATGGGAACCATCTGCAGCACTGTATAACAAGTACCAACCAAGCAAAATGTAAACCCCTTTAAACAGCACAAGGTTCTGCATCAACTTATCAGTTTCCTTTTGGTAAAACTTTAACAAAATCTGATACTGCTCTTTCGCTATAACGCTTTATGCCCAACAACGATTGTTGGAAATGGCCCTTTTCCAATTAACTGTTTCATATGCCATGATATGGACAAAATGAATGCCCCTTTCCGGCCACTGCGTAAATACCGATTGCCATATTTTCCTCTTGTCTATACAGCTGAAAGAAATACTTGGCACTTGACTTTTACTGTATTGAGTATTAGGCCGGTAAGTTTCACACATATGAAACTATCAATGGTTCTCTTGAGTCTTCTCCAGATATTTTGCTATAGTAGGAGTAGAGAGCCAACTGGACAAGGCCTAAAATTGTTCCAATACCATTTGGGATCTGCATCCAAAATATCATTTGAGGACAGATAAACACAAGTCAATAAGTAATAAAAGCGTGATGTGGTTTTCTGCTTAGAGTGATATAATAGCTGATGGAATTTGGATTGGCATGTCAAGATCTTGCTGCAGAAAACAGAAGACTTACATAAAGGAAGGGGTCTTCCTTGAATATTCCGTAGGCAGAGAAAGAGAGACTCATCAAGAAAGTTGCAAAAGAGAGATTAAATGGCATGAATTCAACACTCCTTGTTTTGATCACCAGTTTCTGCAAAAGGGTATATGAGAAACCACATCAGTGACAAGAAATTGCACTGTCTAAAAGCAATCTGAGTGAGAATTGGTCCGCCCGAACTTACTATGATAAACAGCGGCGAAGCAAACATTGAAATAAGTGAAGCGACACTCAAATATCCAACGAACGTTTGCCTGTCATCATACTCTAAAACTCCTAAGCTCACGAAGACAACGAACACGAATATAACAGCAACTGCCCCTAAGAATCCCAACATCCTCAGCTGCAATGAACATTTTAAGGAACAGCAGACAGTCATGCAGAGTTGTAAAAGGGATTTCAATAGAAGTGCAGGTCTACTGGGGAGAGATTATAACCTTAGTTGCTCTTTCAGCGTACGTAATGAAAATGCTCAAGTAGACTAACTGGAAAACAGCCCCAAATGAATTGACTGTAGCCACCAATATAATACCAGTCTTCACTACAGGCATGCCATACCAAAGACATATCAAGCAATTCAAAAGGGCATATATGTAGGGCAATCCAGAGAATTGTTCTGTTGACTTGTTTCTAATGATTCTCTTGAATGTTGGCCTGGAAAACATAAAAAGATTCATATATAATTAGTGGGGAAGTGCATAATTTCATAAATTTCCATTTTTTTTTCTCATAAACTTTTTGAGCAACTTACAATGGTGACACAAACAACACGAAGGCAAATATATTCCCTGCAGTTGACAGAGATGGGTGTTAGAATGTTTCTTGGAACTCATAAAAACATATTTGATGAAGATTTCCTTTTCCTTAACTAAATTTAGAAATGCTAAGCAAACCATAAACTTGCTATCCAAGCTGATTCCTATACATGCATCTTAAACAACATATGAATTTTCATCTTAAATTAACAATTCAAAACCCTTCAATCAAGGTAAAGTTCTTGACCCGCAACAGTATTATATAAATTCATTCAATATAATTCATGGTTTTGCTTCCTGAAACAAAAAACACACAGAAAACTATACCTCAATCATATATTGAAAGAAGTTATAAGCAAATATATACAATGAAAGAAGCATATTGGAGCAGATATGGTGTCAAAATGAAGAAGGGTACCAGCAATGCCGGCTGCAGTACTGAAACCTAAATAAACAGAAGACAACCCAGTTGACAACATCGATCTATGAATGATCAAAACCAGAGATTAGAAAATGTATGTACAACTTCACTGGCTGCTACGCAACACCAAACAGAAGCGCTCTCTCTCTCTCTCTCTCTCTCTCTCTCTCTCTCTCTCTTGTAGCTTTGTACATTAATGGTCCAAAAGGGAAGGCGTTTTATTAATTATATACTTGTTACCAGAAAACTGGCACCAGTCATTACTTACTACCAACTATTTGGGATTATGTTAATCTAATGATCATCCAATTATGTTTGTTGATGCGAAAAAGTGGTTTATCCACGTGGCTCGCCCAACTTAGTGATATGATGTCTTCGGAAGGGAGTTAGTCTTCGGAAGATCGAGGTCCTGCAAAAGGACACGTTCGGTAAGACCTTGGGGTACCGGTGTGGTACCGGCCGAAGGCTCTCCGATGCTTAAGTAAGTACGGATTTAGTAAAGATTAGACTACAGATCAAGCGATAGCGTACCGTTGATCCTTCTGTCCCCCCTCTTTTGGGAATAGGGGTCTCCTTATATAGGCCCTGGGAGGTGTGTTTATTTTGGAATCTCCGATGTGGGACTGCAGGAGTGGATTGTGGGCATAACACGTGTCCAAGAGCATAAGCACCAGGATGCATATGATTCGGTAGGGTCCTTGCCGAAGGGCTTGTAGTGTTAAATGTTGACTCCGTCCACGTGTCAGGTGGTCATTGGTCGCTAATATGCGGTATAAACAGTAGTCCCCCAAGTTCTCTTCCGAAGGTTCTTCGGAGGGGAATTTGGTTCTCCCCTGAAGGTTCGTAGCTGTCCTGCCGTTCGGCAAGTTCGCTTGGGGAAGGTTCCCCTGGGATCCGATGGTCGCCGATGCTCAGAGGAGAGAGGGCAGAGACGCCTCGTTTCCCGTGCCTGGCGCGTGGAGACTCTTCGTCTTCTGCACCGGGCGTGCAGAGACGCTTCGTCTTCTGCACCCGGCGTGCAGCCCACATCGCCACCCGTTAAGCGACACGTGGCTAGCGAAGTGACGTCTGACGGCTGCAATTATGAGCCGTTTGGTTTCCCGAGGCGTACCGTTGCAGCCATCTCCCTATAAATAGAGGTTGCTCCAGGCGCAAAACTCACTTTGCATTTGAGAATTGAAGCGAGAGCTCTGCGTAGGCGATTTCTGAGGAGTGCGAACGGCAATCGAGGCGATTTTCGAAGTGTTTATCGGCAATCAAGGCGAATACCGAAGCGTCTGAACGGCAATCAAAGTCTCAACAATACCCAAGGTAAGTTACCGTTCGGTAGCCTAATAATTTTTCTTATATTTCCGCGTGCTTCCGTAGTATAGGCTTACCCGATCGTCTATAAGTGCTTTCCTTCGGTAGTCTAGTGGACTATAGGTAGTGGCGTAGACATCGGTAGGGTAGTTCATTACAGAACCTTAGCCCTATTTTTTTTTTCTTTTTTCTTGTAGATGTCGGCTAGCGAGTCTTCCTTCGGCAGTGAGCCCAATGCGTTCGATGAGGAGTTGTCATCGGGCTGGGACACATCTAGTTTGGCCGTGAGTCTCGATGCCGAGGGGCAAGAGGACACCGATGTTGAAATTATCGGTGAGGAGGTGAACTCCGTTCCTGCCCATGGTGTCGGTAAGGGGCTGATGACGGGGCAGCCGCTTCCGTTAGCCATGGTCCACAAAGATGGTACCCGATTCGGTACTTCCGATCACCAGCCGGAGGCTTCTACCTCTGGTCGTGATGAGGCCATTGCCGGCGCCTCTCGGCCGAGGATAACAATCGTCCATAGGGAGCGATCTAGGATACCGATAGGCGTGCCGAAGAGGGCCCTGTTCGGGGTCGACTATTTGGAGCCGAACAAGATTACCGAACGGGAGCTCCAAAAGATTAGAGCTGAATACCTCATCCCTGACTCGGTGAAGATGAGGATTCCGAGTCCGACCGAGTCCCTCAGCGACCCCGGAGATGGCGAAGTCGCCTTCTTCACCGACATGCTGGTGCAGGGGGTGAGGCTGCCGTTGCATCCTGCCGTGCAAAGGATACTTGCCCAGATCGGGTATGCTCCGGGCCAGTACAACCCCAACTTCTGGGTGGCCCTAATGGGAGTGATAACGGCATTTGGGATTGCCGGGGAGGGGGAGCCTTCCTACGAGCAATTCTCCTACCTCTACAGCATCACCAAGTCGAAGAGTGCCGACCATGGTGGCTGGGTTCAGGCGAACTGCTTGAAGGCTTCCGAGCGAGGTCACTTCGTCAGCTCGGTGCCGACTTCCCAGAAGTCGTGGAGGAATCGGCGAGTGCTACTCTCTGGGGATTGGGAATCGCCATCGGGAGTGCGCCCGCAGTTTTCAGTACCCACGACTTTCCAAACCGCCGGTAGGGTTCTTAGCTGCCGATCGGTAGGCGGTCGTTTTTTTTTGTTTTTCTTCTGATATTTGTTTACTGATTCTCTCTCTTTTTTTCTTTTTTTTCCTTGGTAGGCAAAATCAAGCAACCGACCCCCTCTCAGGCTGAGATTCAGCAGCTCGAGAGAGTGAGGCTGAAGGTCCCGGCTGCCGATCGGATCTACCCCCGCCTGCTCTTTACCGACAACCTCATCAGAGCCAGGCTCGTCGACCCTGCCGAGAGTAAGTTTACTTGCATTTTAATACTTCCTTTGCTTGAGAATTTCGCTTGCCGACCTGAAATTTTTTTTTTTTATAGTGACGGACGCAAGGCAGGCTGCCGAAGCCAAGAAAATGAGCGAGTCGTCCAAGAGGCGGCTCATGATGGGACTGCAGGGCAAAAGACAAAGGAAACAGCCCGAGGCGCCTTCCGTTCGGCCGTCCACGGATCCCGAGGACGTAACCTTGGCGGAGCGGCTGCGTCAGCTGGGTGCCGAGCCTGTTGCCTGGCCCTCTGCCGAAGTTTCCGCGCCGAGGCAGTTGGAGGCCGAGGCCGCTGCCTCAAGAGCAGCCGGTAAACGGCCGGTGACGGTCGACCTGGAGGCTTCGCCGGCATCCAAACGGAGCCGTCCGTCAGAGGCTTCGAGGGCCGTATTCGCGGCGGAGGATGAAGACGGACCTACCGAGGCCGTAACCATCGCCTGCCCGTCTAAGACGGTCCAATTCGTCAATCACATGATCCTCGGCTCCCAAATGGAGCTGCCGGAGGTTGACGAGCTGCCGAAGAAGGCCCTTCGGGAGCAAGCGGGACGCGCTTTTCGTCTCCAAGCCGCGGTAAGAAATTCTTTCTTCCCTCGCTGTTTATTGTTTTTACGCCAAGTGGTGTTCCGTTTTTAAATAAGTTGCCTTTCGTGTGCAGGCGTCGATGGACATGTGGCTCTGCGTCAAACGGGCTATCAGCGCTGCCGAGCGGGCGAAAAGGGCCTACAATGACGGCAGGGCCAAGGTTGCCGAAGCCGGCAAGGCGCTCCAGGAGCACGCCCAGTTGCTCAAAGAAAAAGAGGCCGCCGAACGGCAAGCTCTCGCTTCGGAGGCGAAGGCGGAACAGATGCGAGCTGCTTTGGAAGCGGCGCGGGCGGCAGCGCGGGATGCCGAAGCCGTTTCGGAAGCCATCCAGGATGCCCTGCAGGAGTCCGAGCGGACCAAGGCCGCGGAGATCGAGGCTGCCGTCCAGTCAGCTGTTCAGGGCTACCGCTCGTCTGCTGAGTTCACTACCCTGCTGGACAAGGAAGTTGGCTCGGAGATGGCAGATCTACTGTACCGGTTCAAGCGGTACAATCCTGGACAGAAGCTGAACCTGAACTTCGCCGCTGATCCTCCTCCCCTTCCGGAGGGACTTACCGAAGAAATGATCGAAGATTATGAAGGGGAGGACGCCGCGGAGGTGCTTGGATCTGCCGAGGCCACTACTGGGGATGAAGCCGCTGCCGAGGCCACTGCCTGAGGGCCTTGATATATTGTACTTATTAATTTGTTTTTTTTTTTTTTTTTTAGTATCTACTTTGAACACATTGGTGCCGAGGGCATCTTTTAATTTGAAATTTTAAAGTTCTTATCCAACTTTTAACTGTGTACGTTATTTTTGCTAATCGCCGTAGACGTATTGCCGATCGAACTTTACAATCGGATTCCACAAGCTATAACTGGTAATTGCCGTAGGCCAATTACTGGTCAAAAGTCACTCATTACCGTAGGCTAATAAGGACGCTGTTGTCAAGTTTAAATTTTGACCAAGTCCCGAAGGGATCTGTAGGGTAAAAAAACATTAACGATCGCCAATTGCCGTAGGCTAATGTAGAGCGCCGTAGGATGTTAACATTTTAGCTGCCGTGGGCAAATATGACTTAAAGAGAGGCTAAAGTAATAGTGCCGAGGGCTTTCTATTAATTCTAGTAGAACAAATACATCGAGTAATTGCAGTTCCAACCTGCCGTAGGCTAGGTCACTTGTAGTAGTACTTGAGATGTTCTACGTTCCAAGGATGGCCGAGAGCCTTGCCGTTGGTGCCTCTTAGTCGATAAGTTCCCGAGCGAAGGATACCGATGACTTCATATGGTCCTTCCCAGGAAGGTCCGAGGGTTCCTTCCGTGGTATCCTTCGTCGCAAGCGATACCTTGCGCATGACCCAGTCCCCGATTCGGAAAGAG